>NW_026695359.1:64508-322139 GCF_029851405.1 Lichtheimia ornata
GTCCTTGACAGGTTGCTACACAAATGGATGATGATGATGATTGCCTTTTGTGAAGGTACGTAAGTAAACAGCATCCAATAATGAAGGTGTGTCAAGGTATGCATCACATTTGAATGTAGAAGAGCTGCATAAACCAATTTGTATATGTAAAAAGATACATGTACATATTGAATGGGGTCACTCATCCTGAAACTCAATGGAGGGATCTCTTCACTTTTTCTCTTCTCAAGCTCATCCCACTTCCCACTCCTCCTTATTGTATCACAAAAGCCATACTACTTCTTGCATGACCGATAACCGGACCAGCTTTATTATTCCATCTTCGAAGCAATAGTATGTACAGTAATCCACACAGTTAATTGGTGGTTGATGGCGATATTATGGTGAGCGACATGGGTTTGCATAAAACTAGGAGCAAGTAGCAAAAGTTGTCAAGGTACGAACGGGTACTGTATTTATTGGATTGCCGTAAATGCATAAGACGGGTGTGATACTAGATAACATTGGCAAATGAAGAAGATACGGGTGAATTACATAGAGCCAATGGGTGTCATTGTGCCATTGTATTCTTGGTTACTGCCGCCATAAACATCCTCCGTCCATGATTGCAAAATAATAGCTGCTGCGTGCATTAACTCGCATCCCAATATCTATCCATGGCTGTAAACACCTTTGGTCAATTCCATCCCATCCATCATCATCCTCAGCCGTATCCACGTGATATGATCCATCCTTCTTGCTGACAATGCGACAAGTGAACAAAGCAACATTCCAGGGTTTCTCAACACTGCACGTGATTGGCGCAAAGCGTCGAATGGAACAGCAACAAAAAAACAAGAGTGATGATGACACTTTGGCAACAACCATCCATTGCACTCCTTGCCTAATGCATGTCAATTGTCATCATGTATAGTTTGCATGTACCAATTGCTGTCAACCATAAATGACTTTTTTGTACCCGACAAGTTGCTTGAAACCATGTTTGTTTATTCATCACTCCAACTAGCATTACCCAGTAGACTAGATTCATCGGATGATGATTGTCCTTCATCTTCTATCCTTCCATGGCCTTCTTGTGTTGCGTATGAATCTTGGGTATCAGGTTCATGAGGACCGATAACAGGAGGAACCCCCTCTCGTATGTCTGATGTTATCACCTTGAACCCCAGATCGTTCTAGTGTATAAAGTAACGTCTTAATGATAACAATGCGGTAACATCCTTTGCACAATTCATTCAACATACTGGTATAAGGTTGATGGTATCTCCATTAAAGACCTGGATCTCTTTTCGTAGAGGAAGTTGCTTTCCATTCAACAAGGACGGGTTGGGAGCGAGCTATTGGTACGCGTTAAAGCTCTTTGCATTCAAGACTTGTGTAACTTTATACATACCCTCTCGATAAAACATCGGCCATCGTCAAGTAAACTTATTTGCACTATCCAAATGTGCAAATACGCGTTAATTGGTGCATGGTATCAATAGTTCAAGTTGCTCTACCTTGCTTCCTGCTGACATGGGGATTGAGTATTTCAAGGTGTTTCGGATTCCCTCGCCCAAGTATAAAAGGCTCCTCTTCATGGAGAGTGATCTGGTGTCCATTGCGTAGGTCAATTAGCGAAGCCATGACATGAAGTAGGGAAGAGCCTTTTTGCAGTGGTGGCCGGAAGTTGGAAGAGTTGGTTGGATCTGTCAAAGAGCTGCGCAAAATGGTTGATCTGCCGAGCCTGCTAAATTTGGAGAGAGAGTATCCAACAGCAACAGCCATCAACAATGGGCGCTGGATGATGTACTACTTGGTGAAGAAATGGATGGCAACCCTATCAAATGAATACAATGCTATATGGTGACGTTGTTCGCACAACAATATAAAGTAAATTATGGCAGCCAATTCATGCACGGACCTCGTTGACTTTAGCATTGCGCACTTGAGGCGTTATTGGAGTGGAGTTCAACCAATAATCCGCACATAGATCGATGTAACATAGCTACATCCTTATTTCAAGTAATAACCGCCTTCTTCTTTCATGTTGCACGCGTTTAGGAAAAGGGATCGATAGGCACACTCCACCTTTATTGTGTGCATCATTGACGATGATGAAAAGAAACGAGGCTGAGATCATGAATGACGCAATAGTCGCAGTAAATGCTGATGTTCCGGTATATGCTCACAAAGTTCATGAAAGAGGAAATGCCCAATCAAAAAGCGTGTGAATCAATACACACACACATCCTATCCTTTTATTTATTGTTATGACCAACATCACTATCGAAGACATCCAGGCAGCCGCTGCACGTATCAACGTGCACCGTACGCCTGTGATCACATGTTCCACCCTCGACACCATAGTATCCGAGGCCACTGACAATTCGGTACAGCTCTTGTTCAAGTGTGAAGCACTCCAAAAGACCGGATGTAAGAATGCGCTCATGCCCAATGTACCAAGCGACTCATTTAGAATTGTGCACACACACAGCCTTCAAGATTCGAGGTGCAAGCAATGCCGTACAGCTATTGAGTGATACGGACGCAGCGAGCGGTGTGGTGACGCATTCATCTGGTAACCATGCACAGGCACTCGCGTATGCTGCTAGGCAACGCGGTATCGAAGCCCATGTTGTGATGCCACGCAATGCACCGGTGACTAAGAAGGCAGCTGTTCGGAGCTATGGAGCAAATGTGATCGAGTGCGATGCAACACAAGCTGATCGTGAGCGTGTGGCGAATGAAGTCATGCGCAAAACAGGTGCAACCTTTATTCATCCATACAACAATCCCAATGTCATTGCTGGTCAAGGCACAATTGCACTGGAAACCATTGCACAAGTGAGCGAACTTTTGAAGGGTGCATCGTTGGATGCCATGTTGATCCCTGTTGGTGGTGGTGGTATGATCTCTGGTTGTGCTGTGGCGACCAAAGCATTGAGCCCTGGGACTCGTGTCTATGGAGCGGAGCCACAAGCCGTGGATGATTGCCATCGTTCCTATCAAGAAAAGAAGCGATTAGCCAACAAACCAGGAACCCAATCGGTCGCAGATGCATTGTTAGCTGACTTGGGTGAAATCGCATTTGGTATCATTTCGGAGTCTGTGGATGGGATCTTCACTGTCACTGAGGAAGAAATTGTACGTGCCATGGGTCTCGTGTGGACACGTATGAAGCTTTGCATTGAACCAAGTGCTGCTGTTGCTGTTGCTGTTGCCCTTTACAATACCGAATTCCATCAAATCATCCGCCAACAAAATCTACAACGTATTGCTATCGTTCTTTGTGGTGGTAATGTTGACGTTGCACGTGCCGCACTACTTCTCTCCAATGATAAATGATCTTCGAAAAAATAAAGTTTCTCACGTTTCCTTTTTCTTTTCTTTTTTCGCCCCTCTTTCACTCTCTTTCCCTCTTTTTCTATCATGTCGCTTTCGACTAGCCGACAACGTCACCTTTTGAGTACAAGGCAGTTACAAGAATGCCCACCTTGCTTCAACTGCCAACTTTCAACTGACAAGTGCACCAACGGCGGTCTATGTGATCCCAGCGGAGTCTGCCAATGCATTTCTGGATGGGGTATGCCTAGCAACAATAGACTCCCACGACGACGCTATGATGAGTACTCAAACACCATGATCGTTGATAGGAGATACGGATTGCTCAAAGCCGCTTTGTGGATCGCTTTATTCAGAGGATCGCCCTATTCGTCAAGGGGATCATTGTGATTGTGATGATGGGTAAAGGCAACAGCAGCAGCAATCATGATTGCGTGTTCTTGTATTCATTCACCTATACCATGTATAGTTGGGGTGGTGTCAATTGCAACGTGTGTCAATCCGATCAAGCTTGTATTCCTGCCAAAGGAGCCAATGCAACATGTTCAAAAACAGCTATCGGTATAAAATCCATGCATGCTTGGTGTGACACCACGAGTAGGTACAGCAATAATAAGCTCGAGCGTAGTATCTTGCACGCATGCTTACCTTGTAAGATAGACATCCCTTGGATTGACAACACGCATGTATCATTACAATGTGATTGGGAACAATCACAGTGCGTTTTTCAATTTTGGAAGGACTCTCAAGAGCAATTCTACTGTGAGCTTTCGGATTGCACCCAAACAAGTAAAGTGTGCCTCCCATTCATCCTTGTAAACCAAACCATCACTCACATTGATTGTTTTTCAATAGCTACGGATGGCGTAGAGGTGCATGGAAAGTGTGAAAACGCTGTATGCGGCTGTATGGAAAATGCTTTTATGTGTGGGGGTGAAGTAGGTATGCCAATTCCTGGATCAGCCTTGTAGGGTTCACCTCTCGTTGCTAATGGACGTCGTCATAGACATGTCAAAGCTGGTTGCCAATGTCAAAGGACCGTCAGAGTGGTATTGTAAAGATGGACAAAATTGCTGGTACAATGGTAGGTTGCACATACGCAATTGCATAGCCATGCTGTATACTTACACGCACTCTCACGTAGAATACTCCACCTTGGTTGGCATTTTCCCGGATAACATCATGTTGAGTTGTGATGTAGGCGAATGCCTCAATGATCAAGATTTAGCCGATGTTGCTCCCATTGTCGGTAACTATTCATCAACATCCTTGTAATGCGTCTAATACAAGGTTTATAGGATCGTTCGTTTTCAGGGGTAACAGAGTCCTTGATTGCCTTTGTGGTGATCCTCGTTGGCATCATCGTTTATGCAGCAACAAAGTTAGCAGTAAAGCGACAACAACGGATGTTTGGTGGAAGCATCCAGCTTTCTGATATTTATGAAAGTGAACAAGATGCTCAAAATCAGGATGATGAGATTGAAAGCGAAGAGGCCTTGCTTACGTTTGACAATGTCACCTATACCGTTGGTAAGTCAAAAGCAATGAGGAATGGATGGGATAGGTTTTCACAGTGTACACATCAACGATAAAGGAGGAAAGCGGATCTTATCCAAAGTACGTGGGTATGTTGAGCCTGGGCAGATCTTGGCTATCATGGGACCATCCGGTGCAGGAAAATCGAGTCTTCTTGATATTCTCGCAAGGAAACCAAAACGGGGCATCGTCAGCGGTGACATCTTGATCAACAATGTGTATCCAAGCAAGAAGCGCATCAAGAAAATAACCGGCTTTGTCGACCAAGATGATACATTGATGGCAACCTTGACCGTTCGCGAGACGCTCATGTATGCAGCAACACTCCGATTACCACGCAACATGCCAATACAGCAAAAACAAAAGCGAGTGGCCCAAGTCATCCAAGAATTAGGATTGGAAAGGATTGCAGATATGGCGATTGGATCACCTGGTCATCGAGGGATCAGTGGAGGAGAAAAAAGACGTGTGAGTATTGGCAAAGAGCTGGTGACAGGTCCAAGTTTGCTGTTCCTTGATGAACCTACAAGTGGCCTTGACGCCTACAACGCTGCCATGGTGATGGAGTGCCTTAAACGACTCGCCAAACACAAACGACACACCATCGTGGTGACCATCCACCAGGTAAATTTGTGCATAAGCGCACGTGCACATGGCATTGTTTGTATGTAATGCTCACTCCACATACGTATGTAGCCACGCACCAACATCTACAACATGTTTGATTCGCTCATGCTGCTTGCTTATGGAAACACAGTAAGTATTTGAATGATGGCTTTTGCCTTTTGATCTTGGGACTCAACAAAGTCAAGGTGTACTTTGGACCAGCTAGTCAAACATCACGCTATTTTCGCGACATTGGATTTCCTATTCCAGCGGGTTATAATGTAGCAGATTATCTGAGTAAGTGTAAAGCTTTAAGAGTGGCGCAATAGTGAATGTTGATGGTTGGCCTATGTATCTAGTTGATCTCACGATTAAACGACCTGATGACACAACAACCGATCGCGATGGGACGACTCACTCGCGATCATCATCATCATCCACCGATACCATACAACAACACCAACTTGATGATGAGCCATGCAACAACGAGAATGAAGAATCATTGTTGCACATCTCAGATGTGATACGTGACATGAATACTGGTGAACCACACAACTCGATGGAATTCAGCCTCTTATCAGAAGCAAACCATACATACCACCTTGTTCAGTCTTTTAAATCATCACGCTTTGCCGAGGCCTTAGACGAACGAATCCGAAAGCCACATGCACATTATCCCAAACAACAACCTGGCAACGACTCATCCTTTTCAATGATCCAATTTATGCATGAGCTTGTAAGTACACATAGTTTTTGGTTGTTGCACACACCCAATTCATGCTTGTTTTTGGTAGAAAATTCTCTCATCCAGGACATTTATCAACCTTTATCGGGACCCATCTCTCTTTTTTGCTCACATCACGTGTTCAACATTATTGGGTGTTCTTTTGGGTACGCTTTTTTGGCAAGTAGACGTTGATTTATCAGGCGTACAGAATCGGCTTGGCGTGTTGTTCTTTATGTGTGCTCTTTTAGGATTCGCATCAACAAGTGCACTGAGCATGTTCAATCGGGAACGACTTATCTTTATGCGAGAGCGAGAGAATGGATACTATAGTGCCTCCAGCTATTTTATCGCAAAGCTGTTATTCGACTTGATTCCATTACGCGTTTTTCCTCCTCTCTTGATGGGATCCACGAGCTATTACATGATTGGCTTGAACCCAACAGGAACCGTATTTGGCAAATTCTTGCTGGTGCTGGTCTTGTTTAACCTTTCAGCAGTTGGCTTATGTCTTTGTTTTGCAACTGCAATCAAGAACTTGGCGTCTGCAAATCTATTCTCGAACCTAGTCATGTTGTTTTCAATGCTCTTTGGTGGATTTTTACTCAACAAAGGTATGTGTAAGGCGCGTAGTTTCAATCAGCTCAGATGGCTCATTGTTTATTATGCAGATCACATACCGAGCTTCCTAAGGTACGGTACAGCAGCAGATGGACCCATGTAAATTTGCGTACTCACCCTATTAATGTTGCTGTAGCTGGCTAAAATACCTGAGCTTCTTTAATTACGGATACGAGGCATTGATCGTGAACGAGCTCAAAGACCTTACACTTCGAGACGATACGATTGCCGACATCAAAATCCCTGGCTCTATCATCTTGACACGGTTTGGGTTTGATAGTCAAGCATTTTGGATTGACATTGTACGATTATCCTTATTCGTAACCATTACGTTGACCATTGCCTTTTTACTCTTAAAGTTTTTCGTGATAGAACAACGTTAGGGGTTCTTCTTCTTGAATAATTTATTGATATTACTAGGCTTGTACATATATAAATAAGATCACTCGTCTTTTTCAAATCGTCCCTTCAATGTGCCATTGTTTGGTGCAGGTTCGATATCCAAAATGTCAGCCACTAGATTATGCACTTCTATATTCCAGAATGGCTTGAGCATTGATCCTGATCCATAATGCTTTTCAAAGAATGGGCCACTCGCCACGAAGATCGCACGAGATTCTGGATGCAAGTTGTCATAGCCGTGGGTACCGCGAGGACTCAATGGAGCATCCAAGTCAGGATATTCATCATGCGTACCCATCAACCAACCAGCATCGGGGACGACGAGAAGTGGAGGAATGCGAACATGGTCTTGGAAATGATAACGTTCAGGAATTTGGTCTCGCTTGTACACTTGGAATTCTGGGTGCACCTTTTGGAGTCGTAAAAAGGCTTGATAGAGGGGTTCAGTGTACTCTTCATGAACAGGCCAAATCGATAACAATGGATATCCCTCAATTCGATCGATCATGCTTAGCTCGTTTGGTGTCAATTCATCATCGTAAAGGATAAGGCGTGATTTTGAAGTGGCCGACATGCCATGATCACTGACAACAATGACATTGACGATATCATCCAAATGACGTGCTGCTAAACCTTCCAGCAATTGACCAACGCTTGCATCTACGCTATGAAGCGTATCCAACGTCTATTCCAACAACAATGTCAGCGTGAAAATAGGCGAGATGGGATGCTATTTGGATCACTCACCTGCTTAGCATAGGGTCCATAACGATGCCCCGCTTGATCGATTTGTGGAATGTAGACAGCAATAAACTCAGGACGCTCACCAATTGGCATATCCAACCACTCCAATGTCAAGGCCATCTTTTCTTCGTGTGTCATGTCATCGTTGTAAGGTACTTCAATCGTTGGTTTCAAGTCGCCATCGAAGACAGTGCTGCAACCAGGCCACATGATGACACCTGATGTTCTATTTTGCCGAACAGCCGTGTTCCATATCTATTATCATCATGTTGAGGTTAGCGTTAGGCAATGAGGTATCCTCCTCCTCTTCCTCCTTCTCAACTTACAGGCTCGCCACCCCACCACTTCTTGTCATGGCTGTGTGATGGATCCTTGTAATTGAACGTATCATTCATGACAGGGTCGTAAAAGACATTGTAGATGATGCCATGAGATTCTGGGTATAGGCCTGTTACAAGACTCCAATGATTGGGAAAGGTGATGGGCTACATGATGTAGGATGGGTTATGAGTACATTACAAGAGCATCGCCATGACAACGCCGCAGTATGTATACTTACAGGAAAGCTAGGCGTCAACCATTGAGCACGAACACCATGATCAGCTATAGCATCCTTGATGAGCTTTCATCCTATATCATTCCTTGTATAGTAGGGGGTGCATACATACCAATAGAGCTCAAGTGAGGGGTGATGGATAGATCCAGATCATCATTTACTGTGCCGTCGAGCGATATCATGATCACCGTAGGATGATATTCGTGAGTACCATTGGACAAAGTACGCGACAACGTTGGAGGCACATGATACGGAAGGGCAAAGACAGTGGATGCAGTGAGGAGACCAGTTATCGTAATCGCCGTAATGACTTTCCAGCTTGGAAGGAAGCTGCTGAATGAGACGCCGCCCTAGAAATGCACATGCCCATTAGAACACGCGTGGTGTGTTTGCAATGTCGTGACCAGCTCATACCTCATTGTTTGGCGTCGTTGATGGCTGCTGCTGTTGCTGCTGCCCTACGGTACCGTAAGTCTTTTGAAGAGGGGCCATGGATAGGAGAAATAGAGAGAAGGTTGGTTGCTTCGGCACCCTTTTATTTCATCTTCAGCTTGTGTGTGTGCGTGCACCCATCCCGAGAAACGGCAGTAATGCAACAAATATCCGAATGCAGCAGGTACCACCACACTTCTCGCCCTGAGTGTAAATATTTAAGCAGCCAATAGAGTGCTTCATGCATGTCATGCGGTACACCCACCACACCTTTGGATCAAGCGCGCTACTACTACTACCAATGACGACGTATCAACATTAATGGATGGCCCATTCAACATGTATGTAGGAATACCACATCTACAAAGCCTACATAAAGTGTTCTATATGCAAGTATAAATAAACCTTTTATGATCACTGGACGTGGTTGTTGCCATGGTGTACCATACCCTCGTTGTAACGTAGAGATCAACATGGGTGTAAGAGGAAGTACCATTGGTTGTGATGAATGCAACTAGTAAACGAAGAACATTCTGTGCAGTGGATTCAAATGATGAAAGATCGAGAAAGAGAATTGGTGTGGCTACTTTTTGAGCGGATGGAGTGATGGGATCTTCCGAGGCATCGATGCATTATCGGGAGCAAAAGTATCGGGAAAACGCTATAGTCAAATGAGCTATCAATTCATGATCGCGTGCACGGCATGAATGAGCCTTCAGCTCTAGGGATCACAATGCATGTTACACCACCGGTGTTCCTGAATACAAAGAGTTCATTCATATCATGGTCCAAGTTGGTTAGTGTGTGTCCAAAGATCCTGTACAAATGATGACAGCAGGGTACAAATATATATTTGGCAGATGTAGACGAAGAAGAAGAAAAAAGAAATATTACAGTCGTGGATTTACAAGGCGGGTATTGCAGAATGATAAAGCGTGTAAATGGAAAAAGAAGTTGGACGCTGGTATACTAGCAGGATGAGGAGGAGGAGGAGGAGCTGCTGCCAGCCATGAGCAACTGTATCTCATGGACTTGACAGCAAAAAGAAACATGATGTAGATTCATGATCGGTATACGTCCATTGATAGCTTTGCACTATAAACACCATGTTAATTTCTCAGCAGCTGATGTAAGGTGTAAATCAAACTACTTACCATCAGTTTCGGATATCCGCTGCCGTCACATCAAAGTCCATTGCATCCACTGGTAGTTGCTGATGAGTCGAGTTGGCTTGCATAAAGATTTGCTTGTGCATGTGAGGAGAATTTGGCAAGCTGTCATTGAATTTGGTCAAGGCAGCACACGATGATGTCGAAGATGTTTGTACGCATGAGAAAAACTGATTCAATAGCCGCACACCACCATCGTCATCATCATCTTCTCGGGATGGCTGCATATCATGGTCGGCAAGAAACTCATTGAGACATGCTGTCAAATCATTGGGGAGACCTTGATAATTGTGGTTGTTGGATCTGAGGACACGAATGATGCGATGAATCATGTACTTTGCATGTTGACGTGCAGCATCGTCTTTCGTCAGGGCGTTGCGGCAATAAATGGTCGATGCTTGATAGATACAATTGATGAATTGCTGACACACGCACCATCCATATTGTTCAGTGATAAGCTCAGCAATCACGACAATACGATTGGCGGCATCTGTACATATAGCGTGTGATCGTTCAATGCGTTGTTGTGGCAAAGGTGCCTGTCCAGGCGAAACAGGGCTTTTGGGTGAATCCAAAGGTGGTGTGAATGGTGAAAGGGACATGTTTTTGGTCAAGAATGTCTTGTGTAATACGATCCATTGTGTCTGATATTGCAACATGAGCAAAAGAGCTGATTGATCACGAAGCATTTCGGGTGGCATTGGATGTCGTTCACGTGGACACGGCTTGGGAGGACTGCCAATGGTTTGTCTCGGCTGTGGATCGACACGATAAAAAGCGGGTAGTTGTTCAAACCATTGCGCCAGCGCAATCTCTATACTCTGGACCCGCTTTGCCCACCGTATTGGAAGCTCTCCACTGTAATGATACCTCAAGTGCTCATAATCCCGAAAGATCCGCTCCGTCCGTTTGCTGATACGCATGAGCTCAAGCAAATATGAAAAGTACGTCTCCTTGACCACCATGTTGTCGTTGCATCCAGCTTCTCCATTTCGATGTAATATCTCATTGAGCTCAATAATCT
The DNA here is from genome assembly GCF_029851405.1 of Lichtheimia ornata. Taxonomy (NCBI): domain Eukaryota; kingdom Fungi; phylum Mucoromycota; class Mucoromycetes; order Mucorales; family Lichtheimiaceae; genus Lichtheimia; species Lichtheimia ornata. Next base: position 75,647 of record NW_026695359.1, read on the forward strand.
CGTAAAAGTCGATATCACAGTTCTCATCCATCACAAGAAAAGGATCACGTGAATATATTGATGTCGTCACGTCGTTGTAATAAAGCACCATGAAGAGCTTTAGGTATTGCTTGCGTAGGACTCGATCTGTTGGTAATTTGCTGCGTTGATGCATTCCCATCTCTAACATCATCCGGAAGGCGAGGCTGATATAGATCCTTGCTTGTGAATGTCGCTTGCACACCATACAAAACATGGCAAGATTCAACAACGTCTCCAGGGTTGCACAATCAGGTGAGTCAAAGAATTCCATAAGTGATTCACGAGCACGATCGTAATAGTAATAAGCAATGTCGAGAGCATTATTGCATGCGCTATTGTCGTGGCGAATGACATGTAAAAATACAATGGCGAGACCCGAGTCGATACACACCTGGTTACGTTTTGGGTCACCTGAACGATCCCAAAACGAATACCAATCGCAAGTGAACTTTGGATGAAGACAATCCCAAAAGACATGGCCGATATAGTTGAGAACGCTTGGTGAGACATCCTCTGTCAACCGGCTCAAATTCATCTCACAATGTCGATAATTCTCCAAGCATGTCTGTGGTCTTCTTCCAATAGCAATGTGCCAATATTCAGTCGCTGGATCAGTCTCCAAAGGATCCACCCATACTGATAAACTTGATGTCGACGAGGAGGGTGATGGTATTGCATCCTCTGTATCATCATGCATCATGGCTGCTGCTGCTGATGCTGCCCCACCAACACCACCACCAACACCACCACCATTCTCCATCTCGGGTTCCTCTGCAAGCACACGAATCTTCCGTACTGCATCCACCAGTTGTTCAATAGAAGTGATGTTCGTCTCAAGTCTCAAAGAGTTGCCAGGTTGAAAAGATAATGTCCATTGCATCGATTTGTCTTTCATCTTTTGTTCCGCCCAGGATTGTAGTAATCGAGAACTCAGCTGCTTTTGTTGTGGTTGTGGTACTGGTGCTTGTGGTGGTTGTGCTGTTGCTGTTGCTGTTGGCGGCGCTGTTGCTGGTCGTTGTTGCTGCTGCTGCTGCTGTTGCTCTTTGGCTGAACGAAGTTGCTGTTCCTTTGCTTCACTAGTGCGCAGCTCATCCCTTCTTTTTTGAAATTGCTGAGATGCTTTGTCGAGTTCTTTCGTCATTCGAGCAAGGACAGGTGTTGTTTTCTCAATCCATGACTCTATTTCATAAAAAGTGATTTGCAGCGATTCCAAGTCGTCTTGTTGTGAAGTTTTCTTCTCCTTTGGTGTCGCCTTTGGATTATGCTGTCGAGTACGTTTATGTGAGGAAGAGGATGATCGAGAGGATGTTGTTGCATGTTGTTTTGAAGAAGCTGCCATATCCAACAAAAGCATGAATCCAAGGGCGGCGGCGGGAAGAAGTAAAAGAGAGAAAGAGAGAGTGTGTGTGTTAAGCGGTAAATGTAGGAACACAACCCCCATTTGGTGAGGCGATGTAACCACTGAGTGATGACGCTTTGTTAGCTATTCTTTATTGATTGGTTCGTCTGACTCACCCTGCACATGATGGTCCGATAAGGTGGCGGGCCAAAGCAAGATCGATCTCAACTTTCGCACGATAGACTTTGAGATACACGAGATGACAACAACGTGGCTAATCCTCTCCGCAAAAAAAAATACGCCCCCACACCATTGACTACTTTTGCCATTCGTTTATCTATAAATGTAACTACTTGTTTGAACAACTACCCCCATCTCATCTCCATAAGAAAACACAAACTTGGCTAATCCAGCCAAAAACAGAATTTGAGAGAACGATCGTTATACTTAGTTTCAGCATACGCCACCTTGGCTATTTTTCCCTCTTCTCTCTTTCTTTGCTATCATGTCGTTTGACGCTTCCAAGAAACGTAAAAATACTCAAGTATTGGAAACAGTATGTTTCCATGGAGACACATTTTTATTCATCACCATGGATACTGACTCAAACGCAAACAGAATGATGACGTGAAGCGACCCATTCCAGAGACACCTTCCTCTGCCTATGACAAAAATGAAGAGCACAGCATTAACACCAGCTCCTTTATCCCCGTGACATCGTCGTCGTCATCACCCGCCGACCCTCTACGTCCCAAATCGCCACCATTGGGCATGACATTGTCCCATTTCGATGCGTCGACTGGAAGCTATAGCTCATCGGTTGTAAATATCACAGACGCTGTTGACACCAATGTTTGTTCAGGGATGACGCCTGTTTATCGTACAGCAGCAGAACGCTATGGATCCGAGATTCTTTGAAAAAGCGTACCTATCGTATCAATCAATAAACGACGTTGCATCCATTCCATCGCCTACTGGTACCTTTTTGTGTGAATGCATTTACAAATTAGATTATCGGAAGCAATCTTAATTCTATTGTTCTCTAGAAATGTTGATTGGCCCAATTTGAGTGACTCCAATCCATCGCTTGAACTTTTATCGCTCGTTTCTTTAACCTTCATCACCACTGGGCACCGCAATTTGTTTCTCCTTCTCCCTTTCTCTCTCTCTCCCACTCTCACATCATGTACACTCCTCCTCCTCCCAATTCAAAGATCATCATTGTGGGTGGTGGTACATTTGGCTTGTCCACGGCATATGCATTATCCCAAAAAAACAAATACGACATCTGGGTTTTTGATCGACAGGAAATTCCTTCACCTGATGCTGCCTCTACAGGTAACATTGCTTTGCAAAACAATCCCACGGTGCCATCCATGTTGTAGCTCACGCCGTTTTTGATACCCTCCTCCTCCAAAGATATCAACAAGATTGTTCGCATGGATTATGGCGATGAACCCATGTACATGAAGCTTACATTGGAAACCTTCCCACTATGGCGTCAATGGAATGAGGAACGAGCAGCCAAGGGAGAGAGCCCAGTATACCATGAAACGGGTGTCTTGATGATGTCCCAAAACGGCAAGTTTACAAACTACGAATTGACGAGCATGAAGCATATTCGAGAGGCTGGTTATGGTCATGTCATTGAAGAGCTGCAAACCCCAGAAAGCATTACAAGCCGTTTCCCAGTGTTTAAGGATGCTGTATCGAAAGGATTCGATATCGCTTACCTCAACAAGATGGGTGGTAAGTACATGCAAGGTGTAATCCCACAACATTTTCATTTTTAAAACCATCATCTATTATGTAGGTTGGTGTAACTCAAGTGAAGCCATCAAGCATTGCTATAATAAATGCGTCGAGAACGGGGTCCACTTTGTCATTGGCGATATGAAGGGCTCATTTGAGGAAGTGTGCTGTGAAGCAGCAGGTGGCAAAGTGGTCGGCATTCGCACCAAGGATAACCAAGTGCATTCATGCGATTTATTAATCATGGCAACGGGTGCCTGGACTCCTGGATTAGTGGATGTGGGTGATCGTGTGATTGCAACGGCACAAACAGTTGTCCAAATCAAGCTTCCCGAGCCCCTTCGTAAAGCGTATGGTGATCAGCCTGGTGTTTGGTGTGCCGATTTATCAACCACGGGCTATTATGGATTTGCTCCCAATGAAGATGGTATTATCAAAGTGGGTCATCATTCGCGTGGTTATTTAAATTTGCGTGACAAGGACCTTGTTTCGGTGCCTCGTACTCAAGTCACCAATCCAAATGATACCATCCCCATAAAGTCGTTGCGTGGCATTCGGCAATTCTTGGGCAGCTTTTTCCCATTCACCGCCAGTTTGGATATCGTGCGTGCAAGGAATTGCTGGTAAGGAGGCTACATACATACTTTGATCATCCATGTGCTCAAGCTCACGATTTCCAAAGGTATTGCGACTCGGTGGATGGTCATTATTTAATCGCCCCACATCCAGAATACCAAAATTTGATCGTTGCTACAGGTGATTCTGGCCATGGTGCGAAAATGCTCCCCATCATTGGCTATAAGATTTGTGATGTGATTGATGGTATCGACACTGAATACACTCGAGCATGGGCATGGCGTGACATGGGTGGGGACGCTAAGGATGGTGCATTTGATAACCTTCGTGCCTCAATGGCTAATCAAGAACAGCTTCAATTAAACACCGAGGACGCTCAAACAAGAATGGCCACTCTGGAAGAATTACAAGCAAATCTACCTCGTTTGTGAGATGTATATCCCGCATGTATGTGTATCGGTTGCAGAGGTTTGCTTTTGTCCATTGTAGGAATGTCACTGTAGGATTGTGAGTCCATAATTAGGAAGAAGGATCATAGCAACCTTGTCATTCTCTTCCAAATAAAAGAGTTTTCATTTTACACATATGCACGCACATAGAGCCAACCATCCCAATAATAATACATCCAATGCAATATTAAAAAAAACGGAGCAAAGCATCTTTTTGGTGTTATCATTGCTGCTGCTACGTTACAAACACTATTATTACTACTCTCAGCTATTTAATATACAAGATGGATGGATGAATGAATGACAACTGTTTAGCTACGACGCATTCGGTGACCAGGGATAAAGACGAATATGATACTGCAGATAATGGAGATCACCAGGGAGATGGCAAGGAACATGTAGGCACGTTTACGATGGGCACGCAATACGCTCTTGTCCTGGATACGCGTAAAGACAAAGAAGCTTGTTTCACTATGCATAAAGGTGAGTAAGTTGTGAAAAAGGAAACACATAGACACCCATTTACCTTTTACTTGTAAAGGCCAACCACCAAGAGAAGTGAGTGAATCCAGTGATAAAGCATGACCATCCCAAAAAGAAAGGCAATAGACCCCACCAACGCGTAGGAATGGAACCTTGATCGAGTAGGATCAATGAGAGTTCCACAGCAAATGCCACGGTCAATAAGATGCATCCGAGCATCATATAAAGACGAGCACTGCTACGAGCGACATTGGTGTGTAACATGGCATCGACAAATTGAGGATAATAAAACACATTCAAGACTTCGAATACATGCGATCGGGCTGAATTGAATACAGCTGGTTCAGGGCGATGATGTTTTTCAATTAGCTCCTCCAAAGCTGTGCGATAGTCGTCAGGCAAATGAATGGGTTGTGCAGCATCGAGGGGTGAACAAAAGGTGCGATAGATACGTGTAGCGTTTTGTTGCAAGTCATGTCTTCCAAGGGAGGAGGATTGACCTTGTGGAATACGAGATGCATAGTCCTCCGTCGTTGTTGGTGAAGTAACAGGTGGTCCTCGCATACTCCCAAGAAGATTTTGTGTGTCGGGCGTTTCAGTGTAAGCACCAGAGGTAGCAGCAGTAGTATGATGATGATGATGATGATGTGGGTCGTACATTTCCATCATGGTATCTTTGGTATTTGCTGGTTTCTCGGCTGCACTTTCCAAAAAGCGTGATAACCGATCCTTAGTGTGTCGTCTGGCACTTGATAAATGTGCATGCCATAGCTTATCATGTGTCTCCAATTCTAAAAGGAAACTCACATTTTGATGAACGCCTCGTCGTCGTAGGAACGCCATAAAGTTGCTTTGTGTGAGTGGTGCCAATGTATGTAATCGCATCATTTGATCCAATGTTGGTAATCCATTGGCTCGTAAATTGTAATCCTTCATCTCTTGCCATGCTGCTATGGGTGCCTCTGCAAAGGGATCATTGAATCCATATTGTTTGTGGTGGTCTACTGTATCTCGAAAAGGATTGTTGGAGTGTCGATGCTCTTCACGTTCTCGCACCATATTGGACGATGACGACGATAAGACCGTCATTGGAATGCCCTCTCGTTCCTTCTCCAAATGCAAATTCAGATCGCTTTCCAACGCTGTTTCTAACCCTTGCGATTGTAACCGGCTGTTGGCAAGTCGGATGCTCCATGGTCGGTAGCGATCCTCCGAGTCATTGGTGGTGGGGCCATTGCGATGTGTCAAGATGCTACCAGTATGGCTCGATGGATATTGTATTTCGGTCATAGTAGTAGCAGCAGCAGCAACAAAGGAATTGCATTATCAGGAGCACCCTCTTATCCAATTCTCCTGATTCAATAAAAGCCGTGAAATAATATTAGCGGAGTTACAAGAGCACATTTGTGTTCCCTGGCAACCATCACCACCACCCGTCAAGCGTGTCCATTGTTCCTCAATTGTCATTTTTTTATCCAAATGTATAAATTCCACTACCCTATTCACTATCCTTATCCTCTTTTTCCTTGTCGTCTTGTTCATTGTCAGAATGATGATCCCCCATCTCTTCATTGTTCTTGATTGGTTCCTGTTGCTTTGAATTGGATCCTTCCGATGATGAAGTGGTAGGTTCTGCAGGTGGTGTCGACTGAGAGCGCACAGAGGAAGAGGGTGGGAAGATTTGGGTGCTTGCATTAGGATTGCGTGCAGGATTGAATTGTTTGCAATGGGGGCATGTATATTCTACAATAGTAAATTAGCGATATTTATATACAACCTGTCATCGTCATCAAGCACTTACGGATATGTGCAATCTCCTGAGGAAGAACAAGACCATTGTGTGCAAAGCAATGTTGACAGATCAACGCGTATTTGGTTTCAGGACCTTCTTCACCCACCAATGCATCCACAAGCTTATCATACCATTGTCGTTCTTTGGTGATAGGGCGTGGAGCTGACATGATCATGGATGGATGTTGTTGTGCTGGTTGCATAGGATGTTGTAGTTGTCCACCTCCTGGTTGTTGTTGTTGCATTGCCTTCGAGGGTGGGACTAGATGTACATTTGTCAAAGATCAATCACACATCCTTTATCCATTAAAGATCAATGACTCACCTCGATGCCTTATTTCCTGGTTTGGACGCGATGTTGGCATACTAGCTGGTCTTTGAGCTTGTTGTTGTTGTTGCTGTTGCTGCTGCTGTTGTTGTTGCTTTCGACGCTCAATGGCTGCTGCAGTAAGATCATATCGTTCCAATAGAGACTTTGTCGTATAGTAAGATGTCTTCTTTTTGAGTTCTTCGAGTTTCAGCTTTTGTTGTGCACGAAGAGCAGCAAGGTTGGATTCCTCATTGGTCTGCTTGCGTGAATAAAAGAGCTTGAGGAGTCTTCGCGTATAATAAATTCTACACAGGTGATCAGTCAGTCATACATAGCATAAGGCCATCTGACACACGCACACACGCGCGCTTACCCAATGGGTATCACAAGCACTGGCACCACGGTTACCGCCAACGTATCCCATGTGTATATATCCTTGTCCGGTCGATGCAATATGACAAAGCTGTACAATAAAAAGGCAACCCATATGATAGAGCTGTATAATATCCATAAAAGGCCCGTGCGTCTTTCTCGTAGCTTGATTTCAGACAATCGAATCTCGGCAGTTTGAATCTTGTCGTCGAGTTCTGACAGAATCTTCTCATAGTCATCCGACTTTGTCTATCAAAACAAGCCATGGGATTAGAAACGGAACATCAAAGGCGCTAGATTGCGCGTCGTTAGGGTAATGCACGCACCTGTTGTTTCGACAAGAAGCCGCCCATGACCAAAGCAGAACTGTGGTGGTGAAGAAGGGGTGTACGCTGATGCACTCGTGCGCTGTGTGAAATTTGAAGTAAACGTGCTGCATTTTCGGAAAAGGTGTCACGTGAATGTTTATGGTGCTGCGTTCCCACCTCGACAGAAAAAACGTATGGACTTGCTTGTTGGCCATTCACAACATGTCATCTCTTGCAACGTTTACAGCCGAATGAGATTGATTGCCCTGTCATCGACTGCTCTATTAGCTTACAGCATGATCAATTTACTGTCCCTTGTCACTCTCCTCCTCCTCCTCCTCATGATGTATACTACCATAAATGGATTCTGTTTTTAGACATTGACAACGCACGCACCCATGAGACGAGTGCTCTTTACATATTTCATTCATGCCTAAAATAGTACCCATTGTTGTGGTGCCCATATATTGGATACTGTTTCCTAACGATGCAAAGATGCCATCTTTTTCCTTGGGTATTGCTATGTTTTGTTTACCCCATAAATGAAAACGTATGCTTTAATGTAAATGTAAGGTGTACGCTAGATAACAAGAGAGGGTGTATCCATGGAGTTGTATCAAATTGGGTTGTCAAAAGTCACGTGAGGAAATCGGGTTGCCCTGCCATTTATTGTTGCTGAGTGACAATGTGGCTTTTTGTACCGCTGTTCTTCCCTTGAAGCATGTTTGTGAACCGACCACGCATTGGACATATTGCAAGACCATTCTTACGACGACATGTGTCTACCAAACCAGAGCAATTCTTGCAGACCGTTGTGCTGAGCAATGGCGCCACCTTCACCGTTCGAACAACATCTCCCAAAGCACAAATTATCCTCTCCAAGGACACCCGCAACCATCCATTATGGAACCCTGCCATGTTGAAGGAAGGCGTACGCGATGAAAGTGAACAACTCTCCAAATTCCAGAAACGTTTCGGCGCTGATTCCAACCTCGGTGATCTGTCATGGATTGAAAGTGATATGGAGATGTCTACAGCTATGAAGAAAGCTGCAGCTAGTGGTGGATATAAGAAACCTGCACCTGAAAAAAAGAAGGGAAGAGGCAAGAAATAAAGTGTATATTCTTTATGTATATTCAATATCTCTGTTGAAACTCTTTTGCATGATGGAGGATGTCGTCTGCACTGGTAATTGCTCTATAAGGTTTGACGGTTGGTCAACTATCCGCATTTAGGGGGATTGGGGTGGAGGAGGAATGTCGTACCTTATCTTATCCAATGGATGCTCCTTTTTCAGTAAATTAGCCAACACCTTTCCTGGGCCAAAGCAAATAAACTCATTGACATTTTGATCCTTGCAATATTCAATGCTCCTATGCCATTCAACAGTCGATGTCACTTGTTTGACGAGTAAGGGAGCAATCTCATCCACACTGTCATACTGACAACATTATATAAGTACGAGCGGTCGGAGACACAATGAATGTTGAGATACTTTACCGGTCTTGCTGTTACATTGGAAATGACGTTTATGCATGGCTCTTTAAAGGGGATCTTGGTAAATGCCTCTTGCATAGCATCGGCTGCATCTTGCACCAATGAACAATGAAATGGTGCTCTAAAATCCATTTTCACCAGTTATACATGTGCCTAACTCTGATCATGTCCCATTGCACCCTTCTACCTACGAGACAGGCAAATCAACAGCTCTTGCTGCAAGGCGTTTGGTTTGAAGAATCCTTGATGCCTCATCAACCCCTTTGCTCGTTCCACTGATAACCACTTGTGCCGACTACACAAAACAGGATGAGTATAGACAATCATCCATCCATCTCGTTCATACGTACACTGTTAACATTTGCCAATTGAACAAGCTCACCACTGGGGAGTTCAGCATTGATTTCTCGGATGGCCTTTTCCAAATCTGAAAGCTTTGCTTTGCGTACCACCAAGGCTGACATGGCTGTTTGACCACAACGATCGGCTACAGCTTGCTGCATCTCTTTGCCACGTAAACGCACCAAACGAACACCATCCGCCAAACCAAGTGCACCCGTAGCGACAAGAGCAGTGTACTCTCCTAGCGAATGGCCCAATGCATATTGACAATGCTTTGCGATATCAAGACCAAAGTCGATCTCCAGCACTTTGAGCATAGCAATCGAAGTCGTCAAAATAGCGGGTTGTGCATTCTCGGTGAGTTTGAGTTTTCCCTATCATTCATTCATGTCAACAATGATCACATCTATCACCTATGCCTTGCTTACCTGGTCTCCTTCAAATGTCAATGATTTCAATCCACCTCCCACAGCTTCGTCTGCTTCATCGAATACCAACTTGGCTGAACGAGGATACATTTCATAAAGATCCTTTCCCATGCCTACAAACTGGGATCCTTGGCCTTTTTTTTTTGTGTGGTAGGAGAGGGCCACATAGTCAATAACGTTGAATAGAAAGCGGTCTCCACACTCGTTGTTTTACCTGGGAATAGAATGGCACGATTCGCTCGTTCATTAGCTGCGAGGGTCTACAAAGTGAAACCAAGAGTCAATCGCGATCCAGTTATTCAAGGCATGCCACTGATGTTTACCGTCCATGTTCGAATATGGGAAGTGATCGGGGTACGTCTCCACGACATGGAAGGGCAAAAACAACGATAGCAGGGCTCTCGTGTCACACACACGCACACAAGGTTGGGGCAAGGGATACTCTCTCACCCAGGTCGACCAGCCATTTCCATATCAGGCGAACAAAAGAGTACGCCACCCAAAAGTAGATGCATGAATTAGCTACCTCCTGCTCCCTCCTCCCCCTCCTGTCAATAGTATAACGCACCTCACCTACATATAAAGCTCACATTTATTTGAATGATCATTATGCTCTTTATCTTTTGTTATCTTTCATGGACTCCAATATTAACAACAGCAACAGCCCACTGCCAAAAGACCGTGCCGCTGCATATACTTTGGTCTATATGAGTATTTGTCTCACTTGTGTCATATGGCAAATCATGAATGCCATAACCCTGGTACACAGATCAAGAAAACTGCTCCATTTTGCCGTGTTGGCCGAAGTTCTCCTAGCATTTATTGTGATATTGTGTAGTCTACTCAATCCATTAGCAGACCTGAGCTGCGATGTGGTAAGTGAGAGAAAGCCCTTTGTTGTTGATAGCTGTTGTTTGTAACCTTCTTCCCTCATAGCGATACTGGGTTTCTATTATTGCTGTCAATCTTGGAGGATGCTGTATACAAAGTATTCTTTTGTACAAAGCCTATATATGCTATGACCATGCAAAATGGCTGCTCTGGGTGGGCTCTTTTATCAATTGCGGTTATCTTGCTTTGATCTTTCTTTATGCAACATTGGGCAAAGTACCCTCCTACAGAGATTCCATGGGCAATTGTTTGGTAAGTCTCTTTTTTTCTGTAATGGCATAAAGATTGTATCACTTAATATCTTGGTAGATGGAAAATCGTAAGTCAACAAGTGTACTTTGTGTGATACAAAGATGACAAAAAAAAAAGTAACGTGCTATTCTTGTGTCATCTAGTCGAATGGCCAGCCATTGCAAAACTTGGATTGGATATTGCAAGCAATGCGTTCTTATCAGTCGCTTTTTTGATGGTGATCTATCGCCATTATCGCCTCTTCGGAAACAGCTTACACAAGTCATTGTTAGCGAGCGGCACCATCTTCTCGTATGTATCGACATCACTATGAAGTACCCGCTGGCTAATGCCTTTATATGATACAGAGTGGGCGTCATTGCTTCCAACATTGTCACTGGTATTCTGATTGCATGCAAAGCGATGGGTGGACTATCAGCTGACTTGTATTCATTTGATTGTAAGTTCTCTCTCTCTTTGATTCATCATCATTAGCTCACAGTATCATCCCAGGGGTAATTACAGGTTATCTTTTAATCAAGCAATTCAAACGTGACAAGGCCAAGTCCAATGAAAACGACCAGATGATCTCGAAAACAATGCAAAGTGACATTGGAAGCACACTATCACGCAATAGCCGAGATGAACACGTTCGCGAATTACAAGGGCTAGAGGCTCTTTCGATGGCTCGTTGCCGCAATTGCACAAATCTCATTTATCCAGACACTGAAATCATTAATATCAACCATGCATCCAAATCGTAGTAGTAATAGTAGTGAATCATCTCCAATGGTATTGCCATGTAGAAAATTTTATAATTTAATTTCATCTTGCATATTTGCATACATGTCCATCATCGATTGTGATATTGAAGGGGGTACAAGTTTAAGCACTTGGTCGAAATGTCTCATTTCCTATCCACGTTTTTACATTAGCGATTGAACAATCACGTAGCATTCGAAGGATACTTACCACATATTCAGAGTAAGGGACATCACGCAAGGCCATCATGGCAGCTTCACGACAAAGGTTTTCTAGATCCGCACCAGTGTACATGTTTGTCTGATATAACAATAGCTCTATGATGAGCACCAAACTATGGCTGGTTGTGCTGTATGTCTTACCTTTTCAGCAATCATCCTTAAATCTACATCTTCTCCCAGCGGTGTACTCCTTGTGTGGATTTTCAAAATCTCATATCGGCCTGTTGCATCAGGAGGCGGAACGTAGATCATTCGGTCAAAGCGTCCCGGTCGAAGAAGAGCTGCATCTAACATGTCAGGTCTATTTGTCGCACCCTAAAGTCATTATGAGCATGTCAGCATGTCGTTGAAAGAAGAAATGATGATACATTACCACAACAAGTACTGATGCAGCTGTTTCAACGCCATCCATCTCGTTCAATAACGTCGATAACACTCTTTCTTGTACGCTATCTCCTCCTCCTCCTCCACTGGATCCATGGCCCATGTCACGCTTTCCTGCCATCGTTTCAGTTTCATCCAAAAAGATAATAGCGGGTGCTGAGGCACGAGCCTTTCGAAAGGCTGTACGGACTATAAAAAAGTTCTTTGTTTGAATCAAGCTAATCATCTCCTATTGACAACTTACTGATCTTTTCGGAATCACCAACGTAAGGCGAGTAAAGCTGTGCTGGGTTGATGGTAAAAAAGGCGGTCCCAGAGCAAGACGCAATCGTCTATGATGGATTTGCTTAGTACACCCCTCAAAAGGAACCCTACTATGACTAATTACCTTGACCAATGTCGTCTTGCTACAACCAGGAGGCCCATAGAGAAGTATACCTCTGGGTGCTTTGAGCCCTAGCCTGGAAAACGCATCCTTGTATATCAACGGCCATTCAACCGCTTGTTGTAGATTCTATGAACCCAATATTGTTAATAAAAGCGAAAAAGGCTTCACCCCATCATACATGTATACCTTTTTCACATCCTCGAGCCCACCGATATCCTTCCAATCCTTTTTCTCTTCTTGAACGGGAACATCTCGTTGGATTGATGGCCGTACACGTCCTAAGGCTACCTTGAAATCCTCCATTCCTAGTTGGAAATTGCTATGAAGAAAACGGTTAGCAAGTGAATAGCTACAACGCACCTCTACTATACGACTTACGACATGGATTGTTGACTTGAAATGCGTTGTAGTGCAAACAGGGAAGCTTCACGACATACAGCTGCAATGTCCGCTGCGACGTATCCATTGGTATTACTTGCAAGCGTGCTTGGTTTGACGCGATCATCAATGGGCATGGTTTTCAAACATGTCGAAAATAGTAGCTCTCGTGTTTCCAAGCTGGGTGCTTCCATGGCTATTTCACGATCGAATCTATTGTCTCCCATAAGCATACATCATCTCTCCCTTTTTCATTCTTTTACCTTCCCGGTCTTCGCAAAGCGGCATCAATGACGTTGGGGCGATTGGTAGCACCAATGACGATAAGGCGATCCCGTATTTCGATACCATCCATCAATGTCAACAGCTGAGCTACCACTCGATTGTCACGGGAACCTGATTGATCACGATGGGGAGCAAGAGCATCCTAAAATGGATACAAGCGACTGAGTGAATGGGATGCAATGATAACAACAACAATGGATAACCTACAATTTCATCGATAAACAATAACACGGGCTTGTGATTGTGTGTCGCTGCTGATTGAGCCTCATTGAATTTCTGCCTTAGCACTTGTTCGCTTTCACCGATAAAAGAGCCAACAACATCAGAGCCTTGGATCACGAATAAATCGGCACCACAAGCCTTTGCAACCGTGGATACGAGGAATGTCTTGCCAACGCCTGGAGGACCATAAAGCAGCACTCCTTTTGGGCATTCGATACCCAATTCATTGATCCAATCTTTGTAGAGGAGGGGATAGCTTACAACGGTGTAGAGCTGATCGTATGCTTTCTCCAATCCTGTTGGCTTGGCTGTCAAATTCAATTGTTGTAGCTTCTCGGTGAGTTCCTCGCCGCTTTCATCGGTAGTAGTCATCTCAAGACGTGTTCCAGGTGAGGTGAGTACAGGTATATTCCTTGGATAAGTGGAAATGACCTATCCATCATCATCATCAATACCGAAACATGCTCTTGTGAAACCACCCCTCCCATTTTCATACTTTGACAACAATTGCAGGCTGAACAATCTCGATCCCAGATTCCACAAGCAAGCCATCCATTAGATTTCTGATGTACTGGATATATACCATCATGAATACAAAAGAAGAGGATATCATTCACTATATCCTTACCTCAATCTTTTGAGTCTCGTTGCCTTTTGACCAACAGAACCCAAGCGTGTCCATTTGGAGCTGATCCGATCCGTTTGCTTGCACGATCACCTGCACATTGACAGCCAGTTGGAAAGCGCGTATGGGTGTAATATCGTTTGCCGGTAGGGTACCACCACCACTGCTGCTGCTATGTTGTTGTTGTATACGGGGATCACAAATGACATGACCATGCTCAATTTCGGTAGGCCATAGACGACAATAGTACGCGATCTAAAGATCAAGAGGTGTCAATGGGCTATCGTTTGCAATGCTTTTCCTTGGACCATTACTTTGGAACAGCGATCAAAGACGCGGATCCAATCGCCTGGTTGACTCTTCAGTTCATGTAATAGTTGATACGATGCCTGTGCAGTGGCGGGTCGAGTGAGGTGGGATGGAAGGATAAGCATTAAGTGCAACTCGAGCAACAAGCAGCTGCTTTTCAAAACGAGATCGGGGGTTGGTGGGGTTGGCAGCAACCAAGAACAACAGCACTCCAAGATGCTTGACCACTTTATCAGTCATGACAACAATTCCAACGCCCACACATATATAAACAAGGCTGTTGTACCCAACACTATCATACGCCCTTTCTTTCTACTTGTACGCACATCATCATCAATGGCCTTTGGTAAGTCTCAAGGATAGTCTTTATTATGTCATCCCCAAAATGAGGGTTACTCATGCATTCATCTATGTAGCTCACTTCATTGCTTTACGCTGTATTCCTTGATGAACCCTTTGGGGTAGGTATAACTAATCACTTGTATAGTAAAAGGATGCCTGTACTGATGGGACAATTGAGACTCCTTTATAGGTGGCATAGGTACATGGCCCTTGGTCGCTATCCAATACGTATTTCAGAAACAAGAGTGTTCCCTGAAGAGCCTTGAGTTCAGATATGACGAGACCGTAGTGCTTTTGTATTCAATCGCAAAAGTTGTTTATGTTGTGTTTCAAGTACCAATATCATCACCAAGTACAAGATGACAAGCCAAGGTATCACAACGGCCACACTTATCTCGCAAGAGGACACCGAATGTAATATTCCCATATCCACACTCAAGATTCATCACACTAAGATTCCCATCATCTCGTGTATCCACAACATCTTCATATGTAAACCCTGTCTCACATCACACAACCATCATGATAGAAACTCATATAAGACATGTTGCAGTTGTAGCTGGTAACAGCAGTCGAAATACACATATCGATTCTCAACGTACTTTCACTCTTTCTACCATCTTCTTTTTATACGTGATTGATCAGTTTTACTCACGTATCTTTACAAAAGGCAATCGTCACCATCATCGATTTGTGCAGCAACCTGTCAAGGACGTGTTTGTGTAACCACCACGTCGCATTTCACTCAGCTCTTCATCTTTCCGTTAATGCAGCCGACACCATCCACTAGGAAAAAGCAACTCCATCACGCTTACGGCATAGGTAAAACATACAGGTGTTTGTATCTCTAAACTTTACAATCAAACGTGGGGTCTTTAATAGAACCATGTTGCTCGGCGGGGTGAAAGCGATCTTGTGTCAAACTATGAAGTCCATCGTGGCCAATCCCAGATTTCGCGAATGTCGCTACCAGCCAAACTCGATCTGGGGGTCGACCTCTTCGACGACGACGACCAAAAAAATATTTTTTGGGCTGTTTGCGGCATTGAACGCGAAACTTTCACACAAGGTGCTGTTGGCCAAGCCGAGCCTATTGCTCTAACTAATAAAAACCCCACGTTTCATTGTAAAGTTTGGAGATACAGGCACCTTTATGTTTGTAAGCGTGGTGCTATATGAGAAGTGGTCTTTGTTCATTGTCAAGTAGCTGGACCCTGACAGAGCAAAAGATGCAGAGGGTCGTGTTGTATAACACAGCTACGTTTGCATGAATGAAAGGGTCAATGTATAATTACTTTATGGATCATCTAGGAACAGGCATGTATTGCCAGCTAACGGCCACTTTTATCCAATCATCGTTGTTGCGAGATCCACTGCATGGGAACGATGCTCCTGCTCTAGACATCCATTTCCATGATTAAAGTAGGTTGATCCGAGCTGATTTGGTTGAGTTACGCTCACACAAGATTACATCGGTTGAGCTACATCGAGCGTGCTTTATGTCCAGAGTGATGTAATCTCTCTTTGACCGCAGCTCAGTCAAATCAGCTCGGATCAACCTACTTTAATCATGGAAATGGATGTCTAGAGCAGGAGCATCGTCCACCTACAATAGAATGCACAAAAGTTGGGAATGCACAAAAGTGGCTATTAGCTGCCAATGTATGACATAAAAGTGAGAGTTGCGTACCTTTCATGCATTGTCCCTGAAGTCCTGACTTTTTAGCTGAGTTACCCAAAGAGGTCCTTCTGCATCTTTTGCTCTATTATAGCCATACTACTTTACATTAAACAAAGACCACTTGTCATATAGCATCACGCTTACAAACATAAAGGTGCCTGTATCTCAAGATTTCACAATGAAACGTGGGGTTTTTATTAGCGCAATAGGCTCGGCCTGGCCAACATCACCTTGTGTGAAAGTTTCACGATCAAGCTTGCCAATCCCAGATTTCGCAATGTCGCCACCAGCCAAACAGGATCTGGGGGTCGACCTCTTCGACGACGACGACCAAAAAATATTTTTTGGGCTGTTTGCGACATTGAACGCGAAACTTTCGCACAAGGTGCTGTTGGCCAAGCCGAGCACATTGCTCTAATAAAAACCCCACGTTTCATTGTATAGTTTGGAGATACAGGCACCTTTATGTTTGTGTGCGTGATGCTATATGACAAGTGGTCTTTGTTCATTGTGAAGTAGCTGGACCCTGGCAGAGCAAAAGATGCAGAGGGACGTGTTTGTGTAACTGGGTTAAAAAGTTTGGACTTGAGGGACCATGCATGGCAGGTACGCAACCCTCATTTTCAGGTCATACACTGGCAGCTAATAGCCACTTTTGTGCATTCCCAACTTTGTGCATTCTATTGTAGGTGGACAATGCTCCTGCTCTAGACATTCATTTGCATGATTCAAGTAGCTTGATCCGAGCTGATTTGGTTGAGTTACGGTCGAACAAGGATTAATCAGCTGAGACATTCGCACGTATGCTGATGTATGGATTGATGTAATCTCTCCTTGACCGTAGCTCAGCCAAATCAGCTCGGATCAAGATAATTGAATCATGGACATGAATGTCTGGAGCAGGGGCATCGTTCCCATGCAATGGATCTCGCAACAATGATGATTGGATAAAAGTGGCGGTTAGCTGGCAATACATGCCTGTTCCTAGATGGGCCGTAAAGTAATTATACATTGACCCTTTCATTCATGCAAACGTAGCTGTGTTACACAACACGACCCTCTGCATCTTTTGCTCTGCCAGAGTCCAGCTAATTGACAACGAACAAAGACCACTTCTCATATAATATCACGCTTACAAACATAAAGGTGCCTGTATCTCCAAACTTTGAAACGTGGGGTTTTTATTAGAGCAATGTGCTCGGCTTGGCCAACAGCACCTTGCGTGAAAGTTTCACGTTCAATGTCGCAAACAGCCCAAAAAATATTTTTTGGTCGTCGTCGTCGAAGAGGTCGACCCCCAGATCTAGTTTGGCTGGTAGCGACATTGCGAAATCTGGGATTGGCCACGATGGACTTCATAGTTTGACACAAGATCGCTTTGACCCCGCTGAGCATATTTGTTCTCTTAAAGACCCCTCGTTTCATTGTAAAGTTTAGAGATACAGGCACCTTTATGTTTTACATATGCTGTAAGCGTGATACTATATGAAAAGAGTTCTTTGTTCATTGTAAAGTAGTATGACTACAATAGAGCCAAAGATGCAGAGGGACGTGTTGTGTAACTTGAGTCCGTCAGCACAGGCGATGCATGATACTTGTACACTATCTACGGAGTAGTTCCAAAAATGCCAGCTAATAACCCAGTCCTCCCAATCATCTTTGGTGCCCAACCCAATGCATGTGAACGATTCTCCTGCTCCAGCCCAGCATGCCCATCCTTCAACTTTCTTGATTCGAGGTGACATGGTAGCATGGCAACAATGGGTGTTGTTGGATCATCATTATCATGTAAAGTGTAAAATGACACACATCCTTTTGCTATACGATTTCTTTTATTTACGCGTGCCTATTGTCTATCGTGAGGGCGATGACGACGATGGGTGGATGGTGTGTATAGGGTAATTGAGTGGCCTCAGTGTAATAGCAGTAGGGGATTTAAACTTGGGGACGGTAGCTCCACGACTTGAGACAACGCTTCTCTTTCTCTTTGTCGCTCGTCTGCTTTTGTCGCCTTCACGACATTGCAATCGAGGTAGGTAATGTGTTACCAAAGAGTACTCTTGTTGACTGTGAGGTAACATGCATTGTCAAGGAGTGAGAGTATGTCCAAGTGCCGAGGAATGAGCGTGGTGGGTGGGTTGGCTATTGCCATGGCGATACGGTTGCGTCCTCTTGTTCGTTGCTATTCTCGCCTTACGCTTGGTGTCAACAGGTACATTCAGAGTCGAATGTTGCAGCCGAACTGGTTCCATTGACGTGTCAGCTTGTATAGAGGGCAAGTTTGGTGTCAAGACTTTGGCTGGTTTGGCGTTTTGTTTCGGCTCAACTATACTACACCATGGTTTTCGGTTTCCAGTAACCAACAACAACGAGTCTTTGTGTCTATGGAAAAGGCAAGTGCAATGAACCAAACAATGAAAAGAGTGTTTATTGGATGTGTGTGCTAATGATGAATTGAATAGGTTTCTTTGGTCAGGCAATGCAACTTGGGGGCATCATCATCATCTCTTTGGGTTCAAGTTCCAACCTGTATCAAGTGGCCGCTGCGTCGCTCTGCACTAGCCAAGTGTGCTGGAAAAGCTTCTTGGAACGCGTCCAGGGCTCTATAGGCCTGCGTTGAGTTGAGGATGGGTCGATGACGATGTATTTTTGGAAGAGCATGGTCATCGTGTTGAGGTAAAAGGGGAGTTGCAACAGCTTGTGAATGTGTTGAACCAACACGCTCTTCTCGTGATAGGCTCGTTCTTTCCCTTTGTGGATTTCTTTTCATGAGGTGGGAAATGATTGGAAGGATGGGGGATCATTCTTTCTTTGGAGAGAATGAATGAGGACACCTATGAGCCTGGACTCTACGTAAGTGATGTCCTTCCTTGCCATGGATCGAACTGACCTTGCGTGATTCGTGCAGTGCTTTCTCAAGAACAAGGGATCGCCCGACGTTGCTCGTATGATGGTGGTTTGGTTTGTGAATTCTTCTGATTTGCTTTCTTCCTTAGAGAGGATCGCCTAACGGTATACCAAATCGTCATCATTCCGGTACCAGATGGTCTAACTTGCCTGCTTTCTTATTTGTAGAGACGACCATTCCAATGATTACGACATTCACAATGACGATTACGAGGATTACCTCAGCTACAACAATGACAATGATAACGACAACGAGATTCAAAAGGAAGGCTGCAAGATCCCATTCTCTTCTACTTGTATGTTTTTGATATTGGTGAAGAGGGGATTGACGACTGCTGACGAGCACGAGTACGAGCACGAGTACGAGCACGAATGATGATGGACGAGGAAGACTACGATGGTGGCAATGTAGCAAGATAGCTAGATGAAATAAAGCATTGTTTACATTTATTACACGCTTGGACTTTGCTAGCTTGTGGGTTACATAATATTGTTGTGGAATACAGTAATAAAGGTGGTCCGGTTATCTGTCATGCAAGAAGTATATGGCTTTTGTGATACATACAATAAGGAGGAGTGGGTTGACCTTGAGAGAAAAAGTGAAGTGATCCCTCCATTGGGTTTCAGGATGAGTGACTACTTGCTGATCGATTGATTGATAAAGAACGCCATTGTTGTTGAGACCAAGTCTTTGGCACATGTTGGATATGGCATCAATATGTATACGTATTTTATGGTTTATGCAGCTCCACTGAAGCGTTTACCTAGTCATACATAGAGACTTTGGAGAACATGGCTAGAAACTTGTAATTTACTTCTTGAAAAAAAAAAAAGAAATTCGATCTCGCCAGCAATTTTAGCATTCGCCTTGGAGATGTATGTAGTCAAGAACTTCGCCGATTCCTTTAATGATTTATCCAATTGGCCATTGTTGATAATTCGGAGGGGACTTTGGCTTCATCGATAATATGCTTTGGTAGGGTGGCTCCCCTTCCATTACTCATCACTTGAATTGCTGCCATGGCAAGGATGTACGAGGCCAGCTTTCCATCAGTGCTTTGTGATCCGTTAGGCTTCCCTTCTGCCGCCATCGGAACGGAAAATTGAAAGGTGGGTTCGCTTGGTCGAGGTTGAGTACTTGTACTCTTCGTAGGATTTGCCATGTTCTCGAGATCCAATCATTCTCGCTGCTTACCGAACACGCATACCAATATTAAGAGTACTGTAGGTATGCATAGACAACATTGCGCCCCATCACTTTATCAGCTCATGCACCTATTTATCAATGCATCATCCCCAACACACAAAAATACCCACGCCCACAATGCACCAAAAAAAGGATGTTGTCGCCGCCGATCATACTTCTACATGTCTCTTTCCTCTGTCATACTCCTTCAAGTACTTAACAAGGTCAAATCTTCAAGGTTTTGTACGCATTCCATTTCTTGCAAGCTTTGTGAATAAGTGCTGATCTTTTGTGGTCATTCATAGTGCTTTATTTTTATCCTATACTCTCATTGTCGATGTATTGTGATATTGTATTCTTGTAACGAGGTAAAGCCTGATCATGTTCCTTGATGAGTCACTACTCATACACGCTACCTTGTTACTTTCGATATAACTATCTCTCCGTGAAGCATCTGCAAAAGTTGGTTTTGGTGCCACGGTGTACGACGGGTGCTGAAATTGACATGATGCATGATTTGACATGGTGCAAATAGCAGGGGAACCACCCCCCAACTCCCATGATGGTGCTTTAACGGCTTCCCCATGGCTATGCCGCCCGATGTACCAGTAGGAGTAAAACCAAGTACTGAACGAAGGCCAATTCATGTATTGCGATTTGCCAAAGAAAAACCCAAATCGGATATGGAATTCATCGACGACTTTATTGAAGAATGGCTCAAAACGCATAAGAGAATCAGTTGGGCTGCCTACTTTAAAGAGGTCAAGGGAAAAGGCTACTGTATTCCAAAGGTTACAAGAACAAAGATAGTCTTAAAGCAACCTACTATGAGTCCAGAAAGAAATGATTTCCTATACCACCTGGCATACTTTGTAAATTGATCGTCAACTACTAGCTCTCTCGCCATCATTCATTTTTACCTTTGTACGCTTGCTTTCTTTGACCTATTCCTTTTCTCTTCCCATAATGATATCATGTTGTATAAAAACATTTGACCATGAACAATGGATACACTTGTCCACGAAGAAGGAATCATGTCGTGATTACTCCTCCAATGACTTCAACACTAAGCAAATGACTGTGGTAGCTTTTGTCAAATGGCAGGTACATACACTGGATCAGGGCATCATCATTGTGTCAGCTGACCACTTCCTTGTAAATTCGGAGCCGAAGCAATTTGCTCGTTCAAGCAGCCTTTTCCTTTCTTGCATCTAGTCATGATTCAGAATCACAACCATGTCCTCATGAGCTTGGAGATGGAGTTCAAGCGGATGGATCGCATGTTTTCACAGGGCGATATGCGTCTTTTTGGTGCGTCTTGGAACGGTGACTCATGTTTGACGTAAGACTAATACACACCCACGCTCTTGTCTAGGGAAGGATACGGAGCATATATTCCAAGAACTTGATGTCATCCGACGAAAGCAAATAGACTTGGCCCGTGACCATATCTCACTCGAAAACATGAATGATTTACCGTAAGTTAAAAGAAATGGCATGAAAAGGCAAAGTCGATTCATTGGCTGATGTCATTGTAGACAACCTTCAGAGGTGAATATGGAGCATGATTATCAGCAAAGCATAGACAGCTTCCACAAGAAAGAATTAGCTCTCAAGAATCTCATGATCAAAGTAAGTGCTTGATTGATCTCATCTCGCCCCCAAGTTGTAACCTGGAATACATTTTAGCTGGATGACTTGGGTGACTCCATGTAAGTATGCAATATGGTATTTGTTTTGATGGGTTCTCTCTCATCCATAGATAGGAATCGCTTTCGACGCCTGTTTGAGCCTACCATGGTGCACGAGTACAATACCCACCATCCAATGTCAACAACATCATTAAGCTATCCTAGCAATACCAATGGTTCTTCTTCGGTCGCTGCTCCAACACAAGACCATTCTTTTATTCCATCATAGTCTTGACCCATAGTGCTACTACCACTCACCACGTCACCTTTTCTTTTCTTTTTCCTCGCCATATTGTCAACTTGTTACCAACAACGCTTTCTATGTGTATATACATAAAGTCTACTTGAGGGTTTTATTTCATAAAGTGCTACTACAACGTTTCCTGCCAATCACATAATGTATGTTTGTCCATGTACCAAACTCGTGACATTCCTTGGCTGCCGCTTGAACGACCTTGTCATACTTGGCATGTGTCATGGACCAATCTTCGCATAATCGAGGTTTCAATGAATCAAGTAATCTCTCCATGCACTCCCATCCAATATCGCCAAGTTTTCCTAGCCATGCAAGAGGGATAGAGCGATGCGAATAATCGACCTCGCTGATATCTTGATGCGATTCAAGTGCTTCATGTAATTTGTGCCCCATTTTCCAAAGGATATCACGTGTCTGTAGAGAAACGGTAACTATCATAAACACGTTAATGACCATGTCTCTCAACAACAAAGCTTTGACTTACTACGCATGAGCCATATGGAAAGACTTGGACCGATATCTTGAAGGACACCGCTCGATTCCACTAAAAAAGAACCAGGTTAAAGAATGCAAAAAGCGCCATCCACCCACCCTTGATCATTTACCTAGTTGAATCCATCCCCCAGGTTTGGTGACCCTGACTAGCTCATCAATCACGGTTTTCCATTCCTTGTGTGTGTAAAGAAAGATTGCATCATGCTGGACTACAAAGTCAAAGGTATTGTCGGCAAATGGAAGGCGTCGAGCAGCATTGGCGATGTGAAAATGGCAATTACGAGGTGGATGACTAGCAAAATGCATCAGCATAAGAATCAATCATTCCACACATGTACAATTGGATTTTACCTGATGGGATATACAATGATATCAGTGCCCGTAAAGTGTGAATTTGGGTATGATTTTGCCATTTCCTTTTTGTCTCAATCAGTCTTACTTTATACATTCGAACGTAGTTCCATCCAACCGTTACCTTCATCCAAAAACCTGGACCGCTTCTAATAATATAATAAAGTTACCCCACTTGCACCATCGATCCACCCTTATGATCATCACCACTTACTTGACATTCAGGACTCTAATCCCATTGTTTAATTCATCTTCGATAGGTGCAAAGAAGTTTCTTGGTGATCGCATGTATAAAAGTTAGCTTCTGACGCACAGACATCACGTCAAAGTGAGAATCTACCTGCCAAAGAGGGACCTGAAATAGTATATAAGAACATGGACACTTTTGATATAGAAAGAAAGAGAGCGACTCACTTGAACATTAAGTGGTTGATCTGCAACCGGTCGATTTCCTCATCGTCGCATGGCAAAAAGTAGCTCTTCTTATCCGGTTTTCGACAGTAATTACGGCCCTCCAAGTGTTCGTAAAGATCAGTAGGGAACTTGGATTCCTGATACCCCTCTTCGACATCGCTGCTTATGTGGGAGCTGATGCCAATGGCTTTGCTATTCACTGCTCAGTTAGCCCTATGGACATTTCGATAATGGTCAACTTACCATCGCGTGAAGCGCATCAAGAAGGTCCTTGGGCCTGGAAAAAGTCGTGCAACAGATGATAAGTGCAGCAGCGACACACTAAAGGTCGACGAGAGTCAAGGGCTATCCCGAAAATTGAACACCAGATGCATGACAGCAGCCGTATTCGATCATCCACCAAAAAGTAGACACATTTTTCTTGATCCAAGAGCAAGCTAGAGTTGCGTATCAATTATCCATGTGGTGCGTGTGTGTGAAAGAAGCTTATCTTTGAGGCTATCTCGGATATGGAGTATCGTATTATGATAAAGATGTGTCGATTTCATGTACCACCATGTCATGTCCTTCTATAGCAGTAGATAGCTTTGGGACAAGTCCTCTTTATCATTAGGATAGCATCATTGAAGGCCATATAAAAGCTGGTTGAATGTCCCGCTGCTTATACAAGCATATTGCCATGGCAACCCAACCCCTATTCTTGCCTTTACATCATCATCATCATCATCATAGCATGACAGCATTGGTACATCTATCAAACGTATATCCACATTGAAAGTTTATTACGACTGCTACCGTTTACATGTCCAAAGAGAAGCTGAGAAATTGGTCTTGGTATAACAATGCGGCTGGGGCAGGTGTGTGTAACATGGGAGTGGATGGTTGCTTGGACGACGTTGAGTGTGGCACGATTTTTTTCTTGGTACCTTCCTCGCCACCACGTAGAATGCCACCCAACACCGAATTGCATACAACGACAGCGAGTCAGGAACGCGTGGTATTGACACAGCAACAAGTGGAAGAACGTACCAAGCAAGGTGAAGCGCTGTTTATCTTTGAGAGTCAAGTATACAAGGTCGACCGTTTCATTCACAAGCATCCCGGTGGCGAGCTTGCCATTCGCCATGTGCTTGGCAAGGATGTCACTGACGAAATCCGTTCCATGCATCCACCACGTGTGTACGAGCGCATGATGCGCCATTACTGCATTGGAGAATACCTACCAGACGTGGTGATACCGCCAACAGAAAGCACGAGTGATACGCCTGTACGAAATGATGATGATGGCGGCGAGGAGAACCAAACAACAGCAATTGATACGACTTGGCAGGGTGGCATAAGCGTGGAAGCCTTTGACAAGACCATCAGCGCACTTCACACACAACACTATACGAATCAACAACATGATATACCAGCACATCAAGGAGCAGATGTGATCAAGATGCGTGTCGCATACAGGCAACTACAACAAGAGCTATTGGATCGTGGATTGTTCGAATGCAACTATTATCGATATGGAAAAGAGTGTTGTCGATACGCGCTGTTCTTTTACTTGGCATTATGGTTTACGCTACGTGGAACGGAGACATGGCAACATTTACTGGGAGCTGTATTTATGGCGTGCTTATGGCATCAGCTGGCGTTTACTGTGCATGATGCTGGACATAATGAGATCACTGGACGTGTCGAGATTGATCACTTGATTGGCGTGTTTATAGCCGATTTCATTGGAGGATTATCCGTTGGCTGGTGGAAGAACAATCACAACGTGCATCATATTGTCACCAATCATCCTGAGCATGATCCAGATATTCAGCACTTGCCTTTCTTTGCTGTCACCACACGTTTCTTTGACAACATTTATTCAACATATTACAAGCGTGTATTTGAATTCGATGCACCTGCTCGTTTCTTTGTACGATACCAACACTATCTCTACTACATCATCCTTCTCTTTGGTCGATTCAACTTGCAACGTTTATCTTTGGCGTATCTATTCTTTCATAAGCAAGTGCGTAATCGGCGTCTTGAATTGTTCGGCATCGGGTGCTGGTTGATTTGGTACAGTGCTCTACTAGCCCAATTACCATCATGGGGTGTCGTTATTGCCTACGTATTCATTTCATACATGCTCACGTTCCCACTCCATGTACAAATCACGCTTTCCCACTTTGGCATGTCTACTACGGATTTTGGTCCTGGTGAGCCATTCCCTGCTAAGCAACTACGCACCACGATGGATGTGGATTGTCCCGAATGGTTTGATTGGTTCCACGGAGGTCTCCAATACCAAGTTGTCCATCATCTTTTTCCACGTTTGCCACGCCATAATTTGCGTCAATGCGTTCCTGTTGTTCGTCGCTTTTGCCAGGAAACCGGATTGCGTTATTACATGTACGACTTCACTACAGGCAATGGTGTTATCCTTGGTGCACTCAAAGCTGTCGCTGACCAAGTGCATCTTTTCAACGACGTTGCCAAGTATAATGCAGGTGTTTGGGCTCATGAAAAACAACATTAAACGTTTGCTTTATTTATTCCCTTTTGATGTATCATCCTATTCTACATAAACGCCTCTTGTTTTGTACCCTTTGGCATGAACGTGTAAAGTCACATGATCGCCCTCTTGTCTTTGTACTCCACTCCTCCCTCCTTTTCCGCATAAGGCACGAGCCACGGGGCACATTGCTTTGGTGGTTGTTCTTTCACAGCTTTCGACATTGTTACTATGGAATTTCCTGAGCTAGGGAAGCATTGCACCTTTGACGGTTGTCATCAACTCGGTAAATGGAGACGCATAAGGCTTGCAGTGTGTGTGTTTGTGTAGCTAACCAATACAGACTTTCTTCCTTATACCTGCTATCGCTGCAAGAAGATATTTTGGTAGGTACGACGACCTGGATACGATCGCATACTTACATTGCCATGGTAGCCAAGATCACTTTAAGCTTGACGATCACCATTGTCCAAGCTTACAGGACGGTCAATACGATGCTCGGTAAGTGGATATGCCTCACCTCAAAGTGTGCGTCGTTCTTGTCATAATTAAATTGTGCCCTTTTGTCAGCGTACCTACTTGCCCGATATGTGAACAGCCTGTTCCAGGACCAAGGGGTCAAGATCCTAATATCTCAGTATGTCAAAAGTAACCTCTACTTTCCTTCTACGATATTCACCATTTGCTTAGGTAAATCGCCATATACAAAACAACTGCAACGACAAACAACAAAAAGCTTCCAATATCTGTCATCAGCGTGCTTGTAATGCAAAATTGCTTGTACCTATGAATTGCTCGGACTGCGGCTATTCTTTTTGCGTCAAACATCGCCTTCCAGTGGATCATACATGTCGCCCGGCTCAAAAGAATGCATCACAAAAACGACCCACACCTTCATCCTCCTCCAAACGGTATGTCTTAATATTGACTAAAAAGATAAGCAGTGGCTAACTTTGAATGTAGGAACAGTAAACAAGAGCAAGAACTGGCCCGATTAACCGAGAAAGCCAACACGAATGTAAGACAAAGAAATTGGGCCTTGTTTTACTAGGATACTCATTGCATGACTCTCTTAGCGATTGACTGAAGCGGAGCAGGCACGATTAGCTGCACTTCGGCGCAAGCAGAAGAAACCCAATTGCATCATTTCTTGATCCCGTAGTTGTTCTTTAGAATAATCAATCAAGTAAACTTTATCTAAACTACTATGCTAATCCAATCACGTGCTTCTATGGCAAATACGGTGGTTTGCGTTTGATAATACACAAAATGGTGGGATGTAATACATAAGTATCTTTGTACGCTTTTGCTCTCGCGAATACACGTTGATCTGCCCATGCATATGCGAAATGGATAAATCAAAATGAATGGATCGAGTTCTTTGATGATGCAGGCTGCTTATTTGATATTGGTGGTGATCTGATAATCGTCGCTGCTCACCGAACACCCATACCAATATTAAGACTAGGTTGACAACAATGACAAGACACCTTTGTAATAATGAGGATGTGCATTAGGCGTACAAATCTGGTAGATTTTATCATCTGCTCTAGTTTGGCCGATGTATGCGTAGACAACATTACGCCTGGGCTCTTCAAACTTGATCCAGGTATATGCGCCCCATCACTTTATCAGCTCATGCATCCTTTTATCAATCATCCCCAACAAACAGATATGCCCACGCCCACCGTGCATAATAAAAGGATGTTGTCGCCGCCCACCATACTCCCACACGTCCCTTTCCTCTGTCATACTTCTTTAGTTTCTTACAAGATCAAATTTCCAAGGTATTGTAGGCATCCCATTTCTTGCAACCTTGTGAACAGGCGCTGATCTTTGTGGTCATTCTTAGTGGTTCGTTGTATATCGTTGTCGTCATTGTGATACTGGATCCTTATAATAAGGTAAAGCCTGATCATGTTGGATGATGCGTCGCTACTCATACACGCTACCTTATCATTTTCAATATAGCTATTCCTGTGCAAAAGCAAGTTTCGGTGCCATGGGTCTACAATGAGCTGGATTGATTGCTATGCAAAACTCAAAAGTGAAGCTAATGTAATTCACCACAAGAATTCGGAGGTCTCACGGGTTCAGTAGTATGTCAAATACAAGTCGAAGGCTGTAAATTGGATCACATACCCATACCTCGTACCAGTTTAATTCCCCAAACAACTCTATGCATTATCAAACGCAAACCACTGTAAGACGAGTTCCAAAATAAAAAGCCATCCATAAGCGCTTATTGAACCTATGATGAACAGCCCCAATTGATTCAAGTGTATTGTATTAACCCCAATTGAGTGAACAAGAGTAAAGGAAGACCACTACAAAGTACAATAAGAGGCATAACCAAATTGGACATTGTTGGTAATAAGGAACTTTATATATGTGAAGCGTCAAAACCACTATGCTCAACTATATCCACGTAATTCCGTCAACATCGTGTCGAGTTGCTTTTGTAGTGTGAGCATCTCGAATTGTTTTGCTGCTGATGAAACTGATTTTGCACAAACAGACGCCCTTGTTAACCAATCAATTTGGCGCTCCCTAGAGACATTGGAGCTAAAAGGTCATGTTAGTCAATGGCCACAACATGATTTCCCCCTTTTGCATTAAACCTACCTGTTCTCTACCAGCCATCCAAATGTATATGCAGCTTGTTCGTATTGCTCAGTGTATCGATAGAAATCCGCCAAAAGTTCAATTCGATCAATGGTATGTGGCTCTGACTGAAGGAATTCTTCCAAACGAGGTGGCATAAGCTAGGTTTCAAAAAGAGTGGTGAGAGGGATTGTTAACCGATACATGATTCTACCCGCTTACCTTTATCAGCTCAGGACCCAGGTTGGCATGGATGAATTGTTCATAGAGGTAACGATGAAGGTCCACGTTATCAACACCAAATACTACTTGGAATGCTTGACTTTTTTGTGATCCTATGAAAAGGCAAATGTCAAAAGATTCATATAGGCGACAGCTATCCCAATTTTCTCTCACTCTTACCAGAAATGGATGTTGATTCCATGGTTTCCTTTAACAATTCGCATAGGCAGCCGTAAAAGGGATGTCGTAGATGCATAAACATCATGTCTTCTTGTTTGGCGGGGAATTCAGATCCAGTGGATGATGCATGTGGAGGTTCTCTCGATTTGACGCAAAATATGACGAGTTCTACTGCAAGGACAGGTTCACCTAGAGCCAAATAACTCTTTGCAATCTCGCGGACCTTTTCGTAGGGGATATGGACTGCTATACGTTTCAAGAGCTGGAGAGACTCTTCAAGGGCACTACGAGCTCGGGGTGCGCTGACTTCTCCTTTGGCAGCTTCAATGTGCTTGTACGCCTTGTATAAAAGTGCATCGGATGCATCACAAAAGGATCCACAATGCTTTTCCAATATATCAATCACAATGTCCAAATTGCCATAGCGTGCCAAAGTCTCGTCAATGATGCCAAATGCCAAATCGCTGCTGATGGATCGTCCGTCGTTGGTTGTGATCAAGTCTTTAAATGTAGATGACAAGAAGCGTTCTCGAGTCGTAGGTTTCAAGCTAATCATACATGTTTAGTCATTGGTACTTTTTTTTCCAAACACTCCATCATTTACCTTGTGAGAACCTTTGATGTGTTGTTATCCAGGAGATAAAGGAAGAATGAAATGGCATCAGATAGTAGCACTACAAGGTCATGCAGCTCGCGTAAAGAATGCTCTTCTGGAGCACGTGATTCGGCCTGGGGATATAGCGTAACGTTACTAGTAGCAGAAGGCATGATGAATAGATGAACTCGGCTGATGAGCATATCATAGTAGTACACTTACAGGTTCATAAATCCTTGAAGTTTACGTAGAATTTGTTGTGTAGATATTAAAAGCTCTCGTGAAAGTAAGCTGTTGTACGAGACTCGACCGGCATCGATTCTTGAAAAGAAATGTGTTAGATGACATGATGACAACGAAAAGCAAAGGGGTTGAGTGTACTCACTTTTCTGAAAGTAAACGCTTGGTCCAAACTGGCTGAATAAGACGACTGATAAAGAGAGCAAGACCATCGTGTCGAGATGAATAGGTCACTGATTGGCTCAAAGACGACCGTGATTGTCCCAATGTTTCTAATAGCTGTGTTGCACCCTTCACCGCATCGGTAGATGTACTCAAAGGTTGTAAAGCTATTCACACCGCTTTTAGCATGATCCATCCCAACACGATAACGCATTGATCCTTCACTTACCATCTGTGTTCATGCTGATATTGGAAGTGCTGCATACCAATTGGAAGCACAATGCTGATGAATTGACGTCGCCGAAGAGTTCAAAGAAATTTTGGAAATCTCTTGGTTGTACGATGCCATTGATGGAGTTGCTCATGAGCAAATGGTGTAAAATGTCCACAGGGCGTTGCTTCATCACAATCCATATGCCGACAGTCGTAAATAGCAAAAAGTGTCGAGGAGATCCAGTAGGTTGAGCAGCTAATTCGTTGAGACCCATTTCTGTAGCGGACATTTCTGCCATGGAAATCACATCCCCATTGATATCTAAGCAATTGGTGAACTCTGAAAAACCACCATGGGCTCCCTAAGGATAAAATGCATTAGAAAAAGAGTCCTCATGGCATTCCCTTCCTTTTGCGAGCAATTACCATTGTCGACATTTTTCCAATATCTGGCGATGCAACAGCAATGAATTGCTTCTCCTCTTTCTTGCCCACAGCAATAAAGACCCCTTGCTTATACAAACTTGAAGACAAATAGGTGGATTCGGGTAACGTGGGTGGTGGTGTGCGTACATGGACTAGCTCGAGCGTATTGGGTGCACCTTTCGACTTGGATCCCTGGCTGTAGTAGGTAAAGTAAAGACGACATCCGGTAGACGTTACTGCCACAAGTTGGTAACTTTTGGCTTCGGCGGGTGTCGTGGGTTGGATCCAAGAAATCTTAAAGTCGTTAATGTCCGTGGATGAAGGGCACATGAGACGAGCAGCTGTGTGGATCTTGTTGTTCTTGACAACATTCTTGAAGGAAAGACCATCTTCTCCTAGATAGGTCACCTACATAATAATCCATGTGTTAGCTACCTGGACCAAACGAACGATCCCAGTGTCACTGACCTGGATAGCTGAACTTTCAAAAAGCTGATACAAGACGCGTCCCTCATCGTCAGCAGCAATGGCGATGCATGGTTCTATTGATAATCCCCTTTGTCAGTAAAAACCCTATACAGAGACCATTTACAAGTACATACCGGATGAGAATTCCAAGAAAGTAGTATAGCTTGCTATTCCTGGACATGCCCTCTTTGAACACTTGCTTGTGAACCACCCTTCTTCTCTCTAAAATGGAAAAACACGCGCATCAATCCAATGACTGTCATTCATGCGTGGAGGGAAATAGACACTTACTCGATAATCCAATTCCCAAACGCGACCTTGTTTACTGAGCATGAAGATACGACCTTGCTTGGTACCGATGATGGTTGAAATGATTTCTCCCGAGGTGGATGTGAACATGTCGGTGCGATAGAATGTCAGCTGAGTTGCTCCAGAAGGTGATCGTTTGAAAGAAATGGCGACGACGTTGATATGCAATGTTGTTGCTATGACGAGGACATGGGTGATATCGGGATTGAAGATATCACGCTTTGGCTTGACCAATCCAACACCAATGATGGGATGAGATTCTTCATATGTGTCTATATCCTTCCTATAGATAACATTGAGTTCAGCACTTGACAACACACTTTACATTGTTGGTGCCTTTTTTTATACCTTTCCATGTAATTCCACAAGTATAATCGATTCTCCACCGTGAAGAATGCACGTTCTATCTCTGGAAAGATGCCTGCCGAGTTGTCTGACTTCCCTGTAAAAACGCACACACACACGTGTCCTATGAGATAAACGGACTCACAACAAAGGGTGACCCCCCAACCCACAAGGTACTTACAGTTGCGTAAATGTTCAAGACCCAATGGAGGCAAGGTGATATTTTGTTTGACGAGGAAAGGTGCCACTGCATTTGCCCCAGGAATGGAATACGAGCCTGAACTGGATGCTGATAATAGTGTGTCAGGAGGAGGAGGAGGAAATAGAAGGTGCAAGTGCGTGAACGTACCCGTGAACAAATCACCCACATCAGGAAGTCGTGTATCTAATGCCCTGACTCGATCAAGCGTCTCCGATGCTTCATGTGCTGCTTTCACTTTCTGTTCAGGAGAATTTGCAACAGGCATCGTGTAGATCAGATTCTGTGCAAGGTTGTCGTTGTCTGGAAGCGCGCCACGGGTTCCCAAATCTGCCGTTTTATACGGTTGACGGCTGGGAGAGAGGAGTGACTCGTTCTTAGCCTTGTCCTTCACTCTGACATTGTCCAATTCGTCCAGATGGTGCAATCTTGGTGGCAACGGCCTGAAACTAAACGTTACGCAGCCGATGGTAAATGGCAAAGAGGTGGATATGGCCTTGAGCTATTCACTAATAGATAGGTTTTATTGTAGTTGCGGTTTTTGCACTATCACAGGTTGCCTTTTATTTTGCCTTCAAGTGGATAGTGGGCTCGCTTGATCCTACAAAAGCCAAGAAACAAGAAGCCAAGAATAAGAGTTCAAAAGTGCTTGGAAAGCTTGGTGTATGTGATCATTGACATAATGGATATCGATATGCATACATGTATTAATATTGATTTCCCTCTTCGCTTAGGTCAAGGATCTCAAGCTGACCGAATATGAGCAAATCATCGCCGCTGAAGTGGTTCATCCAGATGAAATTCATGTGACATTCAAACGTAAGCTTGTCATTGGGGTTGTAAATGACGGGCTTAATCTAATCTTTATTTTTGACAGAAATCGGTGGATTGGATCACATTGTACAAGATTTGCGAGAAAGTGTCATTTATCCTTTGTGCTATCCTGAATTATTCACTTCAGCATCAGGCTTGCTTGGTGCTCCAAAGGGTGTTTTATTATATGGTCCTCCAGGCTGTGGTAAAACCATGTTAGCCAAGGCTCTTGCAAAGGAAAGCAATGCGACATTTATCAACCTCCACGTTTCCACGTTGACCGATAAATACTATGGTGAATCCAATAAGCTGGTCGCCGCTTTATTTTCTCTTGCTCGCAAGTTACAACCAGCCATTGTCTTTATTGACGAAATCGACTCCTTCTTACGAGAACGACGAAGCACCGATCATGAAACCACAGGCATGATGAAGGCTGAATTCATGAGTTTGTGGGATGGCTTGACAACGGGTGATGATATGCGCATTGTTGTTCTCGGTGCAACCAATAGACCCAACGACATCGACTCTGCTATCCTTCGAAGAATGCCAAAGCGTTTTGCAGTTAGACTCCCATCCGAAGATCAACGACGAAGCATTCTCGAGTTGGTAAGCCATTGCACGTCATTTTTCATCTTGGCAACGGTTGTCTCATGATGCAATTGTAACACAGCTACTTCAAGATATCAAGCTGGCTCCTGATTTTGATATGAATGAGCTCTTAAAGCGTACCGCCGATTGCTCTGGAAGTGACCTCAAAGAACTTTGTCGCAATGCAGCCATGATTCCCATTCGTGAGTATGTTCGTTCGGTCCAAAAGGATACAGATGCAACGGATGGCAACCAGCTTTTGGATATTGATATCACCGTAAGTGGATGGATGGGGGCGGGGTTACTTGTTCCTAGTAGCTGAATGCTAAGTAATCAAAATGGATACCTATAGAACATCAACACAAGACCGCTGACATTGGCTGATTTTTACTCTTATGACGAGACCAACTCAAAGACCTACAGCTACACCCGAAGAGATACAGATACCACGGTTCAGCAAGAGAACCTGGATTAACCAAATATACAAAAAGAATAAAAGATTATCATTATACATAATGCTTTACATCGATTACAGTAAGCACATGACTTGATTATCCTCGAGATTCCAATACTACATGCTTCATCCTTGAGATCCAGGCAGCCATAGCACTCTATTTCAGAAGCCATAAACAGCGACCTAATACGTGTCTTGCTTATGACTTGAATGACATTAACATAGGAGTATGTACGTTCATCGGCGGGTGTTTTGGTAGCTGTTGACGCTGCACCGCCTTCGAGCTAGTATCCTTCAATCACGACTCTTGTATGTTGACAACATTTCTCATGCCCATCACTATGCACATAAAGATACGGCATCGTCGCCAACACATTGCTTGCATACCTCATAAAGGATGCATTGTTGGTTTTCGTGATGTAGGTGCAAGGAAGATGTTGACAATAACAACCATGACGCTTACATATTAGCAAATGCGACCTTTCTTTTCCAAAAGCGTTGCTTGAGGGATCCCATACCTTCCGTCAATATGATACATCCATCCTTTCTTTTCATGACCTGGATGATTCTCATCATCAAGATGAAGATGACAATGCCAAGATAGCTTAAAGCAAGGTTGTTTATTATTACCCACTTCCACTTTGCTAGCTTACTTTATCTGAATAGTTACACTGGGGCAAATGTATACAAATGCATGATGATGATAGGCATCTTGGTGATTAGTCAATAGCTGAAGCCTACTAAACAATCGTATGCGTCATAGTTGGCATAGGCGAGGTTTCACAAGCTAACGATTTGACACGCGTAGATTATCAGATTTCCCGCTGAATCCGACCCTTCTCTTT
This sequence comes from Lichtheimia ornata, assembly GCF_029851405.1. NCBI lineage: Eukaryota > Fungi > Mucoromycota > Mucoromycetes > Mucorales > Lichtheimiaceae > Lichtheimia > Lichtheimia ornata. The sequence continues at coordinate 110,494 of NW_026695359.1, forward strand.
CGACATACACACACACGCACAATGGTTTCCTCGGCACCCAACAATCCGCCTTTCCCCGCTTACCGAGCTACCGATAAGGGCAGTTTCGCTTGGGATAGTACCGTGAGGCGTTGGCCCAACATTATCGACAATGCGTTCAACGACTTTAAGACTGCCATGGAGAAGAATGACAATGCTGATGCGCGACGGGAAGGCAAGGAAATTCTGGAATCCATCACAACCTTGAAGAATGAGATTGCAGGCGACAAACCTTTACGGTATAGATAACGATAAGGACATTGGGAATATCATCCACTCATGGATTATGCTGTTGTTAGCTTACTCTTGGACAAGGATTCGGACGTGGATGACTGGAATCGTCACATTTCCAACTACTTTGCTGGTGTTACGTGGTTCACGGGCACTTGGTTGTTCAATGAGTGCTATCTTTATCGACGTCTTCGAGAGATCTATATCATGAGCCACTTTTGGAAGTCTTATGATCCTTTTGGTGAACAAAAGCTGGCAACATTTCGTGGATCCCATGGTTCGGTGTTTGATCTTGCACGCAAGATGCCTGAAATGATTCAACCCGTGTCAGAGGAACGCAAGGAATTGGTGTATCAAGAGCTTCTTCAAGTCTGCTTGTGGGGCAATGCCACCGATCTCAGCCTTTTGACCAATATGACCGAAGAAGATATCAAGCGCTTGCAGGCTGTCGAAAAGGAGAAATTGGCAGAGCAAAAGAAGCACATTTTGGTGGATAACATTGATGAGATCTGGGAAAAGCTCAAAACACTCAAGGATGGTCGTGTTGATTTCGTTCTCGATAACTCTGGTACGTCAAATTATCGATATCACCTACTTCTTTTTGATTCTCATGCTTGTTTATAAAAAGGTTTCGAGGTCTATGTGGACTTGATTTTGGCCGATTGGTTAATACAATCCGGCAAAGCTTCAAAGATCGTATTCAACTGCAAGACCATTCCTTGGTTCGTCTCTGATGTCATTCCTCAAGATATCCCAATTCTTCTCGACGCCTGCTTGGATCGTACCTTTTTCCCTGACAACGATAAGCGATCCGCTGAAGATTTTGAAGCCTTGGAAACAATGGTGAATCGTTGGAAATCTTATATCCAAGATGGTCGTCTCGTTGTTCGTGCCCATCAATTCTGGTGTACAGGCCTTTCTTATTGGATGCTCAAGACCGAGGCTCCTGATTTATTTGACGACTTGAAGCAATCCGATCTCGTCATTTTCAAAGGCGACCTCAACTTCCGCAAGCTCGTCTATGATTGCGATTGGCCTGTGACCACGCCATTTAGAACAGCTATCGGTGTCCACATGGCAGAGGAATTTACAAACGTTGTCTCTCTTCGCACGAACAAGGCTGATACAATCGTTGGATTGAAAGAAGGCGTGAAAGAAGAAGTTGAGAAACATGCGACTCCCCTTGAATGGCGATGCAGTGGCAAGTATGCCGTAGTCCAATACAATAGATGCCCTCAATAAGTTCACCTTTCTATATATAAAGTTCTGTTGTGGATATGTAACTTTTTTGGCAAATGAACGATTTATGCTTTTTGGATCTAGTAGTATTACATATGCATTGGAAAGAGGAATTATGCTTCTATTTACTATTGGGATGTCACATTGCTATTTGCAGCCAGTGTGCCTTGCGTCAAGAGGTATCTCAGAGTGTACAAATTATTATCACACCTGTAGATATCATTAGATTCACGAGCCCATTCTTTTTGATCACTCATACTTACAAGTTTGCAATGTCCTCCCGAACTCGGCTGATGCTCTTGTGAAGCGTGCGGAACATGGATTGGTATTCTCCACGATGCTCCTTGAGATAGCGACCATGATGCGTCATGACACTCACGATCCACATTAAATGAAATTCAATATGGGGGCTCTTTTCCATGTGTGAGCCGATGAACTGCATAAGCTTGTCAAGGTATTTCTCGGATAAGCTGCGTGCGACAAGGTCGACCGAAGATGGAGGAATCGATTCAAATACAGTATGCAGCACCGATTTCTCATTCAATCGGAATGCCATACACAAAGATCGAAGGTATTCTTTATCTTGCAATGCTTCCAATACTGTGTCAGGCGTGATGTCCGTTTCCAAATCAAAGGGATCAAACAAAATGGCATCATCCAAAGAATAAATCAAAAGACCATCAGTCGTTGCTGCTGCCCATGCTCGTCCCGTGGGTGAAAATCGCACAGCTGTGGTTCGTGCTTCTTGTCGTGTACGTCGTACAGATAAATCGCCTCGTTGAGCACCAGGCAATGTACGATCCAATCGATCTTCCACATCCGATGGATCATCATCATCCATTAACTCTTTGCTTCCAAATTCGGTCATATTTTTTGAATTCAAATATTCTTGTGTGCCATCCAAGGAGAGGTTGCATGATATTTGGAACTTCTTCACGAGAACCTTGGTGTCAATGTCGTATATACAAATGTACTTGCTGTTGCCGCCACCAATGATACTGCTACCATCAGCTGTATAACAAATCGAGTTGAAGCATTTGCCAGAAGATGAATTCTCTGCTGTGGTGCGATCAGCCAATCGTCGACCTCCCGAAATGTCTTTACGTCCTTCAATCGTTCCAACTTGCTTTGCCAAATCAATATCCCATAATGAAATTTGTCCATCCAAAGTAGCTGAAGCAATCTCTTTGCCATCCGGTCGAAAAGCGACAGCCAACACTTCGTTTTGATGTTGTAAACTCTCCACGTGCTTGTTGCGTCCAAAGATATCCCATGTTCGTGCTGTGTGATCCCAACTGCCGCTGACAAGCATCATGCCATTCGAAGAAAAGGCCAAAGAGCTGATAGGTCCTTCGTGTCCAGCAAGAATGTCGAGTAATTTGCCCGTTTGTACGCTCCATAAATAAATCTCGAATGTGTCGATGGTTCCTGCACACACCATTTCACCACTAGGATCGACTGCCAAGCATGAAAATTGTACAGGGTTGGGGCTGGTGAATGTTCGGAAGTTTCTGTAACGCACCAAATCGAATGCTCGCACAGTGCCATCGAGACTGGATGAAAATAGCACCTTGCCTTGCTTGGCAAAATCAACAGCAGTAACATTGCTCTTGTGGTCACTGAATGTCACAAAGCAAAAACCTGATGTCGCGTTCCACACTTTGACCTTTCCATCATCACCACCAGTGGCAATTGTTTGGCCATCCGCTGAATAAGATAACGAGCTCATATTGTAGAAATGGCCTTGTTGCTTCAAAACATAGGTCTCGGATTGCCATTCCCAAACCAAAAGCTGACCCAATGTCGGAGAACCAAACGCCAACCATTCGCCAGTGCTGTTGATGGCAACAGTATCAATCTTATGCTGTGTAATGCTACACAAATGGTGTCAGTCAACCAAAAGGTGTCCCCTCTCGCCTATGAATGATATCCTTACCTTAAAGTATGAATGTTTGTAAATCCAGGGAGCTCATAAAGGCCGAAAATGCCATTGCTGAATCCAACGACCATCAAATTGCTTGGGGCAAAGAATTGACAAGATCGAACCTTGGAGCCCGTTTGCATGAAAAAGTGTTTTGATGCAATTCGCCATTGAACTCGATCTTTACGCTTGTTCTCATCCAATTCCATATCCACATCCTCTTCTTCATCGGAACTATCTTGAGTGAGAGCTGCTCTGCTGGTATAACGCCAATGGAAAAGAGCACCATCCTTGCTCACTGTGTATATCTATAGCCCATAAAGATCAGTATTTGCCCACTTTTTCCATATGGATCATTCTTACATTTTGCATATCTTCAGAGAACCAAGCTCCCTTCACTGCACCACGATGTCCAGCGAGCGCTTGTGGATAATAATCTTTTGGAGCATCCATTCGAAATACGCGAACAGTCATATCAGCCGCGGAAGTGAGTATATACCTAAAAGAAAAGGTCCTTTGATTAGACCCTGATACAATCCCCTCCATCCATAAGATAAAGATGACTTACTTGGAATCGGGACTCCATGTGATGTTAAGAATATCATCATAATGACCACCAAATGTCTTGTGTAATACGAGAGGAGCGTATTCACGATTGAATCCAGGTGCTTTCCAAATTTGTAAATGTCGTTCATCACTGACAGCGATCCATTTACTGTCAGGGCTGAATTCGATCGCAGCGACAGGCTTTTTGAAATTGAAATGGCTGATAACAACACGTCGTGGCAGATTGATGAGTAATGCTCGTCCAGCTACATGACAAGTTCGGTGTTAATGCTCTTGGGTATATGTCCATAAATCCATTCATCGATCTTACTTTCATCCACGGTGATCAAAATAGTTGCTTTTGGTGAAAGAGCCATACGCACGATATTCCTTCGCATTTCAATGGGCAAGGTCGAGGACTTGTTTCTAATTCATTGATGTAAGTATCCACTCTCTTGAATCGACGTATTGAATATGAGCTTACTTGACGAGATCAAAGATCGACACCCGATTGCCCACTGGACTCAGAATGGAGTTGCCATCGGGAGTAAAGATCAGGTTGCCTCGACTGTATACTGTGCCACAAAGGTTGGAGAACTGTTGGAGACTACGATTAGCCAATGCATGGAGTGCATAGTATCGAAACCATACCTTGAACGATGACTTCATGAGGGAGATAGTGACACTGATGCGATTCTCTCAGCTCTGCCACATGAAAAACTTGGATTCAAGTCACGATTGACAGCAAAATGCATTGTAATCCCCGCAATGCTTTTCATGCTGCTATGACCACCCACCACCCCATATGGATAAGATGCTTCCTCTTTGTTTACATAAAAAGCTTATATAAACACTTATTTTATATGATCTCTGCCATCAAACATCTTTATTCTATCATTCTACAATCTCTACAGGCTCTATCTATTATTGTAAAACATTCACAACACTGCCTGGTATCCATTTCGAATACCCAACCGAATACTTGATGCTAGAATCCCATAGATTGGATGCTGATGGTATAGGTGTAAGAAAAGGAATCTCTTTCAGGAGTCGCTTATAAAGTCGCTTTTTGTTTCTCTTGTTCAATCTTCTTCTTCTCGCGTGGATATCAAGCGAAGGATCAAATGACGGATCAACAAAGCGAATCATAGAAGCAGTGTCATAAACGGATGAAGAACTTGGCAAAGGTTGTGGATGGCGCTGTACTTTGGATAGTGGTACAAGTTTTGTAGTTGGACAAAGGTGCATGATATCCACATGTGTAGTCTGATCTCCATACAATTCATCCCACAAAGGTCCACCACCGGTTGTGCTGGTATCATTCGAGGGTGCACCTGCCTTTTGTTCCAATTCACGTATAATTTGCAATGGTAATGGTAGCTGAACACGAGCCAAAAGATCACTACGCCAACGCCATAATAGATTTGCTTGACGTCCAGGATGCAAAGGTTTGAATTCAGGTTTAGGAAGGTCCGGTTCGAGTTTTTTGCCGAGTGTATGGCGAATGATAGCTGCTAAGGGTGGACACAAGGGAGGTGGCGGTGCTGTATGAGGAACATGGGGCACAAGCGGTTCAGGTACTGGAAGATCGGCAGGTAAATGCGTGTGCACATAAGGCTGTATGATATCGTTCTTAGTATGTGATCCATCATTCCCTATACACACTTACGCGTAATAGACGATGCCTTGTTTTTCCACGCCTACCATAGGCAAACTCGAGAACCTTGAGTCCACTCCTGAGATCGCCACGATTAGCTCTCTCCAGCCGGTGCAATTGCTAATGCCCATAATGTGTCATGCTTCTTCCATTGCCAACTTGTGACCTATCTTGCTTTACCTTTCGTGCTTCTCGGCACTTGTTTTTGATTCGTGTCTCATCGGTACATTGCTTATAGCCACGGAATGCGTTTCGTGTTCGGTTTACTATATACGTTCTACAATAAAAACAAACATGTCAAGCGACTTTATCCATACTCGTTGTATATACAAACCTAGCTCGATCATCAAAGAATTGGACACCTTCACATAATATGCGCCTGTATAGTAAGCGAACATACGATGCATCAACCATTATTGAAAGAAATGGTTGTCTTGGATATTGCCATGCCAGACTCTTTAGGCTGGAATCTCCGCTGTCAACTTCTGCGTATGCGAATGAGACAAGCGAGCACCATGCCGACTTCAAATCCAAATGGGCGCCTCCATGTCCCCCTCATTCATACATATGATACGATCATTATGTCATCAAACAAGAAGCCTTTCGATAGCCATTCATTCACAAGGCACCTATTGGATGTTGGCATGTTATATCTACGCAATTACAATTGTATATCTTTTGCATCACATTGGTTCTTCCTACATGACAAAAATAAAAATTTGAGGTATGCCTATGTCTATACATGGGTATCTCATAGAACATCGCCATCTGAAGAACAGCGTTTTTTGGGCATCTTGTGTTGATCGTAAGGTCTTCTTTCCATATAGATCGTCACCGGACATGATGCGTTGCCTGCCATCAAATGCCGTAACGCACAAATGTTTATGATGCAGGAGATCATAGATCATGCATGAGCTCATAACATCTTCCCAATCCTTCCAAGATGAAAAAGAGAATTCAATTTTGGCAGCATTATCTGAGTATACAGTGACTGCAAGTGGATCCGCCATCTGCTTCAGGGGGAAGACTTTGGGCATATTCGGCGTCGTAAGTTTGACTATGCTTTGATTCTTGCTTTGGGAATTGTTACGGACACCCCAAACACCTACCATATTAAACCTACTGGACTCCCCAAGTTACATGCCCTATATAATCAAAGTTCATTATCCTCACTCATCATGCATCTTACTTTATGGAGCCGACTAGGCGCTAATAACGGGTTAAGTCAACCCATTTACTAGGTCCAATGGTAATGATAGCTGCCAAGTCAACCCATTTACTAGATCAATTGATAATAATAAGCACTGTTGTCTTGCACACGACAAGTTATTAATACCATTGGAGCTAGTAAATGGTTTGACTTGACCAGTTATTAGCGCCTAGTCGGCTCCATAAAGTAAGATGCATGATGAGTGAGGATAATGAACTTTGATTATATAGGCCATGTAACTTGGGGAGTCCTGTAGGTTTAATATGGTAGGTGTTTGGGGTGTCCGTAACAATTCCCTCTTGCTTTTCGTAAGGAGATGCAAACCTAACATTCGGCGACGTCGTTCTTTTTTTGCCGTAATAGGAGGCAGTGGTCATTCCATCCTAAGAAATAAGGTTACCGACGCAGCAAGAAATCTATATAAATGGGGGGAAACGATGTGATATTCATTCCTACACAACTACAACAACCTCGTTCCACTCTACTTGCCATGAAGCTCGCTGTACTCGTCCTTGCCATTGCCACCGTCCTTGCCACAGTAAAGGCCACCCCAGGGAATATCCGCAGAGAACAATCATGCTCCGACTACAAGACAGAAGAAGAGTGCGAGGATGACGTCAATTGCGAATGGGTCTATCGTAAGTTACATTCAGTGATATCGCTTCCATTGCATCTGAATTCATCGATGTATATAGGTTACAGTGTTTGTGATGTCCGCGACTACAATTCTCGTTAAAGCAGAAACCCCACAAACGGTGTCACTCTTCCATTATCTTTTTCACAGTCATGAATATATCTACGACCCTTTAAATACGATGATTCGATGTTTTGGTTTGGTGGGATAAGGCGGATTTCGCTCTATGCGGAGGGACATGTTCCTGTTCAAGCAGTAGAGTGGCCTTAAAGTAAAATATGAGCTACATCAAAGAGTACTGTACGAGGTACAAGGCTGTCACATCAGTGGTATTGTTGATTCCTGAATCATCACTATCAACTCGAAAGAGATATTGCTTTACGACCAGGTGCCTAAGCATCAGGTTTTTTCACTCATCCCCAGTACGAAGCATACTTTTTACATACATACATATCAGTAAGCAAGTATCAAAGGTTACATGTGGCTTTATTAGGATATGAATTGGGACGGTAAAAGACATCTTTGATCAAACATCGAATGATTAAATATACTGTGATTGCTCGCTAATATGTTTTATAATCCCGTACAATACCGATTCATTATCAACAAAGCAGTGGTAAGCATGGCATCTGTTTATCTTTAATGGATAAGAGTTCTACTCTGTAGCTGGGCTAGCATCAACATCCTCTTTGGACTTGTCAGGTTGTTGTTCTTCTAATTGATCATTGACAGCGGGCTTTTCATCGTTACCGGATGATGCATTACCTTCTGTGGATCCATCGCTCTTATTCTCCTCTCTTTGTGTCTTCAACTTTTCCAATTCGATTTCAAGGACTCGGATCTTCACATCGCGCTGGGATAAAACCTTTTTAAGATCGTCATTTTCCTTACGCAACTCGTTATATGCCTTTTGGTACTATGCATAAAGAAAAACCTGGATGAGCTTTTACTTGCTTTCCCTCTTTGGAAATGCCTAAACTTACATCCTTTTCGTTCTTGGGTGTAGAAGCACCACTATCTTGCTCCTTTGATTCTTCAACAGCTTGAGCGGTGGGAACGAAATCCTGCTTCTCCTTTGCTTGGTAACCAGCTGAAAGATCAATCTTTTTGGGATCGGCGTTCTTGCCTGCAAACCATTCATCCGCTGTTAAAGCTGGCTCATCACTGACTGCCGGAGGATAAATGTCTGATTGGAATGCATCCGACTAATGAGGACGTATTAGTATATATATCTATATCATGCTGTTGAGTATGTACCTTTCTTGGGACCTTGAAAGAGATGGGCTCGATCATATTGGTGGTCAATTTGTATGCTCTGGCAATTTCACATTCATTGACGTTCAAGGCACGCTTCGGCATGAATGCAACACCTAGTTGGAAAGAACCCATTAGTGGAGCTTGAAATTAATAGCAGTAATGGATCACTTTTCACTTTACCCTTTTGTGCTTCAACATCCCGGTAATCGCTAAGACGATACAACTCATCGTTTTCGAATTCATAGTAGGTGATGGTACGGTCACTATACAAGTAATACATGTGAGTCCTTTTGTATCACGCTTGCTTTTGAAGTATACATACCCTTTGCCGGCCAAATACAGGATGCTGTTATCGTTATCATAGAAAGGCATGATGACACCTGATGAAGTATCGATAAACTCAGACTTCATGGGCTTGCTGAGATCGTCGCTGTTCCAGAGATTAAGCTGGCGATCGCTCATTTTCGAAAAGCCGGTGGTGGCAAGACGATTCGATTCTCCGAGCCAAACGACACGAGATCCCTTAATACCTTGATGACCTGGACCTTCCTGAACGACTTGATTGCTTCGGACATCAAAGATACGGAGTCGTTTATCACGGCAAGTGGTGGCCAAGAGCGAGCCATTGTAATTCCATGACATGCTTTGAATGATCTCGGTATGTCCAATAAGTTCTTGCTTCTCTTGTCCTTTCTCAATATCCCACAATTTGATGGACAAATCAGTACTAGCGGATGCAAGCACATTGCTGGCGACAGGATGGAATTGCACATGACCAACTTTGCTACACACACACATAATACATTCAATATCTTCTTGGATCTTGTTGATTAAATCCCATTTCTCTTACCGTCCATGTCCTGAAAGCTTAAGCACAGGCTTCACTTCTTCAAGGTCCTCGTCGTATTGCTCGGGGATGCTCCAAATCATGACCTTGGTATCCTCAGAGCCAGATGCAACAATATAGTCGTTGAAAGGGTTGAAATCCGTATCAAGAACAGGTGCAGTATGACCATGGTAAAGTGGGAAGTTTTCAGGCAACTTGCCTACATACATTTATGTAAGTGGATCATAGAGCTGCTTGATAACGCATCCAACCTACCAACAGTAGACAACGGAATAACAGCAAACGCGCCACCTCCTGAAGCTTGCCAGTTCATAGATACGAATAGCTAAACATACACGTCAGTAAACCAGATGAACAGCCATGGCATAAAGAATGGACACTCACAGGATTCACTTGCACCATGTTGGTATCCCAAGCGTTGAGACTAACGCGAACATTGTCATAGCAATAGTCGCGCTTGGCAGCTGTACCATAGACATGACGATACTTGGAAGGTCGAACAAATCGGTTCATTGTGTAAGGCTACTTTGTAGTCAGCAACAGAATGTCAATGAGAGCAAGAAAAGGGATTACTACCTAGTCGTGGAAGATGAGGGTATTCAGGTACTTTTTAGCGGCGGCAATTGGACGTCAGCAATTTATCTAGTGTCGGTACGATTTGAGCAAGCTCTCTCCTTTTATCCTCTCAATCATAGTGTGTGATTTCGCTTCATGTATCTCATACTTTTTGTTGCAAAAATAAAAGGGTTTAACTTAGAGCCAACTTGATATGAGACTTATGCCTTTATTACAAATACATTTCATATGATGGGTTCATTTCAATCACATCATCATCTTCTCGCTACTGCTTTGGATCCGTCATGTTGAAATTAGTTATCTTGCAATAGACACGTGCATCCACATTGTAGATAGGCTGTTGCCACAGCAACCAAATTTCTTTTTCATGTATATGATATTGATTTACTGTTGCCATGGATACCACAATGATCACTTTGGGGGATTCTTGCACCCATCATGTGACTTTACTCCTCTCCCAATTCAATCCACCACAGCCAAAGATACACCACACTTTCTTTCAGAAAATGATATCTGAACCCAACAAGCCAGCACCTCTTCAATTCGACAAGACCATATTTCATTTCACGTTGCATCCTCAGGAGAACCTTGTTGCAACGGGCTTGATCAACGGCAAAGTTTATTGGTAACGATTGTCTACTGAGATCGATCTCGTGTATCAAACCACTCAGTCTCCAAAGTCATCGATACGGCATAGATCAGCATGATCAACAATGGATGGTCAAGCCTTTCAAAAAGTCCTGTCGTGGTGTTGAGTTCAGCCCGGACGGCAAAGGTATCTTTAAAAAGAAACAGCATGCATTATCCTTGTATCATGTCATCTTATTTCCGTGCTTAAAGGAATCTACAGCATTTCCAAAGACAAGACAATTTGCCTGCTTGATACAGAAACCGGAAAGGCAATAAGATCCAAGGAAACAGCACATGAGTAAGCATGCATGAATCGATCAAGGTGGCAACTTTATGTGTGCTGATCAACTTGTGTTATAGTGCGCCATTAAATGCATTACTATGCTTGAATGAAAATATCCTAGCAACGGGCGATGATGATGGTATTATCAAAGTAGGTATATTGGAAGGTTGAGAAAAAGGGATACTTGGCTCACGCAAGTGTTAGCTCTGGGATAACAGGAAACAAGATGCTGTCATGGTATACAAGGAACATGAAGATTTCATTGCCGATATGACCTATCGACCTGACAAGAGAACACTAGTTGTTGCAGGGTAAAAAAAAAAGAGTGTGGATATGCAATGGTTGGCAATGATTTTAATGTATGGTTGTTGATTAGTGGCGACGGCTATCTTTCTACTTGGGATATCAGAAAACCAGACGTAGCCGCCATGTCGGATAATATGGAGGATGAGCTTCTCTCTGTGAAACTCTTAAAGGTATTTGTGTATATCCTGATGAGGATGATAGGCAAGAAAATTTAAAAATGAGATGCGTAGAATGGAGACAAAGCAGTGGTTGGATCACAAGAAGGCATTCTCAGTTTATGGTCCTGGGGTGATTGGGGAGACTATAATGATCGCATCGTCGGCCATCCAAGTTCGATCGATACTATTTGCAAGCTCGATGAAGATACCATTTGTACAGGAAGCAGTGACGGCATTATACGGTAAGGAGGAATGAGGGATTTGATATGGTAAAATAGGCCTCTGATATGGTTGTTTAGTATTGTTACCATTCTCCCTAATGAATTCCATGGTATCATTGGTGATCACGGAGAAGACATGCCTATCGAACATATACGCTTAGCTCATGATAAGAAATACCTTGTCAGCAGTGGGCATGACAACGCTTTAAGATTCTGGGACGTGGCCTACCTCTACGAGGAAGAAAAGGAGGAGGAGGAGGAAGAGGAAGAGGAAGAAGAAAAGGAAAAGGAACAAAAGGATGACACACAAGCTGCTGAAGAAGAAGACGACAGTGACAGTAGTGTAGAACAAAAGCCAAGTAAAAAGAAACGAAAGACGGCATCAGGCCCGAAGAGCTATAAGGCGCAAAAGAACGCTGCATTTTTCGCTGATATGTAAAATTCCCCCCAATTGTCATTAAATAGAGTATATTTGAGCATGAATTTTCTATATCTTTTTGGCTCCTATGCCACCCTTTTTCTTTTCTCGAAGCTCTGCCATTCGCTACAATTGCAATGATAGGAATCAATACACATGACTAATCATCTCACTCACGCAACAAATATGTACCTGTCTTCTTTCTTCTCGACGTCGTTCCATTTCGGCTCGCTTTTCATCCTTTGATAAAACAGATGATTTGGCTAACAAGGACAAAAAGTGAATAAATTGGAACTTTGGCTTAGGATACAATCATTAGACTCACCTTGAGATGTTGCAGAAGAAAGCTTAAAAGGCTCCCCTGCTTTTCGAATTCCTGGTGAATCGGTAGACGCTCCAAAGGATGATACTGCATTTGCCGGCTTGATCGTGTCTGGTACAACGGATGTGATGGGTTCTGGTTCATTTGTCACAAGGGTATCCAATGGTTCTACGTAGAAGTCAACAATGAATAAGGCATAGATAAAAGCACAAGTAGGAGCTTACCCCATCCATCACCATCAGCGCTATCAAAATTATCCATAATATTGTCATCGTCCCATCCATTCATGTCTCTCAAAGGAGTTGTTGATCGTGGTTGTGTTGTATTGGATACTCGGGTAACTGAATCAGAGCTTGCTTGAGGAGGTGTATTTGTGTCCCGGTATGGTTCATAAGTGGGGGATTGACCAGCATCAGCAATTTCACCACTAGGTGTACCGAACTATACGATATAAAAGATGCCATTAGGATTTTGCCGCACACATGCACACATGTTAAAGCCTGCTTACCCTAGCACCTATAGATGATACAGCCCATCCTGCTAAGCCTTTGGTTGCTTCTCCAAACACGCCTGACATTGACAATGATCCAACTTGAGAGTTTGCAGCAGCTGCATCGCCATTGGAAGCTCCAACAGTAGAAGGAGACGATGATTGAGGTGGTGGTGGAGGAGCTTCTTCAGGCTATATAGATGCCAAAGTCATGATGTTAGCATATCAATAATACGCGTGTTCATCAACCTACCATTGTACTGGCATATTCTTCTATGCGAGATATGAATGCTTGGATTGTTTTGAAAGCCTGAGTTCGTACGGATCTGTACACGTTGGTTTCAATGGATCCGGATACCATCCCTTTCAATGCTCAATACTCACTTTTCCTTATCAATCAACACCAAAGAGATGGCAGGAACAATACGAGACGAACATTCTTGAATATCGTAGGTATCCACAGTAGCTACATGAACCAGCTTCAGTAAAACTCTTCATAATCCTCAAATGTTGCCTTACCCATGAGCGCCATCAAAGCAGCAATTCTCGCGTGGTGGAAACCATCTCGTAAGCCGCGAGTAAAAGCAGGCACCAGAATTTTCTTACGAGTCTACCCATTTTGCTATGAATACCAAATCATCATCATTACACGAATCAAAGAATGAGCTTACCGCATCCGAAAGGTTCCTTGCAATCTTTCCAAGGCAAATGGTGGTGTTTGTTCGAATGCCAGGCTCCTCATCCACTTGAAGTTTTGCCAAATACTTTAAAAGATCATAGTTGATGACACGCTCGCTCAACTATTTCAACACGTTGATCAATGGTTTTGCATATCATGGGATCGTGTTGCTTTCGTATACCTTGGGGACCAAGTAAAGGATCGATTTGATGGTCTGCTCACGAATAATGGGCACTGTGTCGGTGAAACCCGTAGCCTGAAAATCGACATGTCGTTAACGAAGAAAGCGTATAGGATTGTTGTCACACCAAAATACTAACCACATTCGGGAATACTTGATTCGTCACGGTCTTGTTTGGGATATGATCAATGAATTTGGGCATGTTTTCAAGAAGGCTGATACGGATGGCTCGATCAGGTGAAGCAAACATGCGTACAATGGGCTCCACAAGCATCTTGGCATATTGTTCGGTATCCAAATGTTGACCAATTTTCAGAATCGCATTCAATGCCTTTGCACCACCTAAGGAAAACACCCATTAATTTCATGTCCATCCATTTTCACACAAATGGCCATTTCCTTCCTACCTGAACCAAATTCAAAGGCTTTGAGTAACTCGGGGAGAATTTTGTGTGTCGCAAACTCAGTTGGAAAGCTGTCAATCGAATTGTCTAGTTGACTAGCAGCAGGTTGTTAAAAGATTTGCATGACGTTTTATCTTTGTGAATCAACCTACTTGAAAAAGGCTTCCTTCTCGCGTTGTTCTTTGATGCTGATATTCTCAAGGAAAACATTAAACTCGATGAAATCGTCGGTGAAAAAGCTGCCTGATCGCATTCCATCATCAAGAAAAGTGCCAGCATCCGCTCTTGATCCAGGCGCGGTACTTAGTAATTCACGATAGACCGAATACATGGATGTTGGTATGTTGCCACGGTGCGAAAGCAATTTCTCGGTCGAGTCGAAATGATGATTGTACGTTTCATAGATCAAGCATCCCAAATGATAGGAATCGGTGGCAGTGGTGGGAATACTGGTTTTGATATTACATTAGCACAAGGGCACCTTTGCAGGAATATCACTCACTTTTGAATCACCGTCCACCCTGATTTTTTCACTTCTGGTGTCATATATTGGTGCGCTTTTGGAGTAAGCCCGCCGAGGGACTGTCATAAAGGCATTAGCTCATCCCATTATAGTAATCCTAAAGTGGATGATCACACGTACCAAAATAACAGGACTTTCCTCCTTCATTGACGACAATACTTCAAATCCTCCAAGCTTCCATTCTCCGGCATCATTGGTAAAGATCGATGACACGTTGACATTGCCATGTACCATATCACAATCGCAATTGAGGAACTTGAGTGCATTCTTTACAATAGATCTTAGTATTCCCTTCGTGATCCAAATCGATCGCATTATGCTTACCGCCACTTTGTATAATCCCCATAGCAAAAGAAGAGCGTTTGGATTCTGATTCAACTGGTTTGATAATGGCTCGACAGGATCTGTCACAAACATGATGGCTTGCTCAGTCTAGTAACGAGATGGCTGTGAGCAGTTTGCCTTGAATAGATATGTAACTTTAAGTATACCTCGATACCATCCACATAGCGCAATAGATCTGGATGTCGCATAGTTCTCATCCTCTTGAAGGCGTTGCGAGCCAACTGGACTTTGTCAGGTTGTTTGTTGCAGTCAAACATAAAGATTGATACGTTGGACCCATCTTCCTAAGCATGACAAGTCAACATTGGGTTGTGTGTGTGAGCGTGTGCATGAGGTTGTTTCATTGTGTACCTTTTTCGTGCCTTGATGCAGCGACCAGATAGAGTGCTCATCAAACCATTCCACTTTGGCACCGACAGAATAAGGGAACGATGCCGATTCTTTTCCTAATAGTGATAAACCGCTCCTAACAAAGCCTGAAAGAAACGCCATGTCGATCAGAAGAGGGCAAATTTGACCTCCACGAATGGGATTGGTTTTAACAGTCAGCTTTTCTGCAAGTCATCTGACACCATCCAAACAATAATGATCATCCCCCATCTTTGAAATGAAAGTCTTATTATCATCAAACATGGATCATTTGCAATACATGAACTCTATTTCTATCTTTGCAATCCCATTCTAGGATGAATGATTTTAGATGTGTGTCGCACACTGTCGCGATGGCAATGGTCGCCAGCAGCATCACTCAAGGAAATTCACTTGAATCCCCGACATGTCAAATGACACTTTTATAGAATTGACATATCCCCTATATCATAGTGATTTGGCAGCTTCATTTTGCTATGGTTTCAAATATTATTATCATGGACACCTTATGAGATTCAAGTTGACTGAACCTCCAAATTCGTTTTCTTTTATACAGAAACCATGACATTAAAGTTGTCTATGGCAACGCAACGTATCAGCATGAATCCCAGCATCAATTACTTTTTCACGAGAAGGGAACAACGAGAGGTTTAATTTTGGAGGGGGGATATCAACATTCATTTTCATTGTCATCACTAATACTAAATAGCTTTATTGTTGCCGCTTACTCTTATTTTTATAATAATGAGTGACCCAATTGCGTACGAAAACACTGGCCTTCATCAATTGTCTGGAACCCCATTTACGGAAGAAAGCATCATGAGCAACAGGTTGTGACAAGAAGTCGAGCATCAATCTGACGATAGGCTTGAGTTCAGATGTGGTATAACCCGAAAGATATGCGATTTCTGGTGTCTGAATGAATGACGTTAGTATCATTGTTGAATATGTATAAAGAGCGTATCTCTCTCTTACCCATGAGCCATTAGCGAGCATGCGTTGAGATAACCATAAAGCAGCAGCAGCCACCTTGGAAGGAGGGATGGCAATGAAACGATGATCCACACATGATATCTCCATAAAGTATTTTGAGAGCATTCGGCTGTGTAAATCGTAATCTTCTGTTTTTGACGCTCGGCGTAAAAAGTTGAGAGGATTTGAAAAGCAAAGTTTGTAATCCAACACTTGTAATACAAAACGTTCGGCTTTGATGAGATCTTCTTCCTTGATATTCTGATCGTCGGTCATGAAAATAAAGTCGCGAATACGAGGTGCTGCCACTTCTTCAAACTTTGTTGCGATAAAGAGAGCTGCTAAACCAACGAGTTGAAGCTTTCCCACAGACACGGATCGTTTGGTGAGGAATCGATCAATGATATTCACAGCGAGGAAAAGCGTTTCTGGCAGCAACTGAAATAGATAATGAACTTCGACCACCCAATCGATAAGGACACCACGCATCTTCCAAGTGATTTCATTCTCTAACGGATCATTGCTCGCATACATTGGACTCCCTAATGTGGTAATCTAGATAATGAAATGAATAGCTTGTTCATTCATCCAATACAGCGTATCAAACGTACTTCACTCTTGCGTAAATGGTCAAAGATATCTTCTTCATATTCTGCCACCAGCAATGGATCGGTCCAATCCATGACATTGTTCTCACGCAGACGCACTTGTCTCGCACGTGTTTCTTGTTTGACTTCATAGGCTAATGCTGCATCACACACTTGCTTATCATCCTCCGTCGATAATCGTGATCGGTCTATGGTTGGTACAGGTGCTGCTGCTGCTGCTGATGATGATGCTGATGGTTTGGGTTTGGCCTGGAAAGGCGTTGATGGTGTCGTTTCTGCTGGAGGTACGTATTTTCCACTAGCAAAACAATGTCGAATATGATCTGGAACAATGATTGGCAAGATAGGGAGAGGTGGTTGTCGTCTATGTTGCTGTTGTTGTCGTTGTTGTTGTTGCTGTGATTGATCTTTGCTTTTATATCGTTCAGCGTTGTCATCCAAGAAGGCTTTCACATCATCGTTGGTTTGCTGGGTATCGTTTTGACGATTGGTGGACTTTTCAGTCAATGTCTACACAAGGAGTCGTACCAATACAAATTGAGTCAATGCATATACATACATACATACATACACACATACACACACACGTACCCTTTTGCGTTTATTCATACACTTGTCCAAAAGTGCTGACCGTTGCGTCTTTAACCCAAGCTTGTTGCTGGACAAGGCTGAACTCTCCATCTTACGACCACCCAAAGATCGCATTGGTGCATTTTCTTTGTCCACATTGTCCTTCTCTCGCAGGTCTCGGCGCCGCTATACATGGGATTGGGTTAACCAAATGAAATGAGATGGGGGTGCAAAGCAACTATGCAGAGGGCACATGCTGCAATAAGCTCATACCAGCGTTAAGCCTTGATTTTCCATGACAGAAAAGAGAGCATTCACAGGAGAAGAGAGAAGAGAAGAGAGAGAGAGGGGCAAGCAACCAAGGTGACGCGCAGATGAGAAATTTGGATTTTGTTTGCTCAGCTGACAATGAAACGCGTCGTGCCGAGTCGATATCCAATTATCTATTTATCGTGTTGTTGAGGCTTGCAATAAAGGATCCTTCATCACTTGAGTGGGTGTGTGATACTTCTCATGTGGCACATTCTAATCATTAAACCAACGCAAGTTATCCATCAGGTTATCATTGTCTTTATTGATCGTGCAAATGCAAAGTACATATAAAGCTCCCTGATACTACTGGTAGAGATGACATTGATGCATAGAATTACAATTCACAAACACTACTGGTGGATGCAATGCCATTGAAAATGCAGGTGTTGTTGATGGGTATATATTGGGATGTGATCATTTTAATTGCCTCCTGTGCAATCAAACCACCCATCAATGCTGCAATATTGGCTGTTTCTTGGTCGGCAAACCGGACACTAAACACACAATGCTGTTTTAGAAAAGAGAGATACTTGTCTTTTGTTCGATGCACTTACAAGTTGTTCGCAGCTTTTTTGAATGCATCGCTTTCTTCGATTGCAAGTCCAAGTCCTTCCATCAGGCTTCGCGTTTCTTGTTCCAAGAGATTAACATCCGTAGAGTTGGTGCCACCTTGTGCCCCTGAAGGAGACGTTCATTCATTTAACCTGTGATTCGCCCATGATGATGATGCCCAAACTTACCTGGATATCTTCCATGCTTATCAAAGAACCGCTCAGCTGCTCTGAATATCAAGTAATAATACATGTTTTCATCCATTTGGATTGTGTTTGCTATGGAAAGTAAATTAGATACGCTGTGACCATCGTTACCTATGTAAATCAACATACCAATGGTGTCTTTTGAAGGTGCAGTTACATACTCGTCACGTAGTGTTCGGTAACGGAGCAACTGAATATGAGCAGCATTCTTGCAAAAGTCATCAATCATCTTGTCAGGCACAGTATCTTCGGGCACGTCAATCTCTCGTAACAAGTTCCGCACTCGACTCTTGACCGCTTCCAAATCAGATAATGCCTTTTGACGATAACTAAAGTATATCAATAAGTCAAAGGATCAAAAAGGAATTCCCATGGTTGTGTCTCATACATGTTTTGTAGTGCCATATATCTTGGAGTATCTGATTTCATATCAGGTAGCTTCCCGGAAAGTGGTAGCTGGCCATGTCCTTCATTGGAAACAAAGTCCTTGATGGCTCGTGCGACAATCCAAAATGCATTTGACTAAATCAAGATCGTTAGTGGATTCATCTTTGTATCTATAATAAAGGTCATACCTGTGCGGAAAGGTTCTCGCAGCTTTGATCATCGAAAATATTGCGTACATTGGACGAGATCTATAATTACGCTTCGTGTTAATGATCGTGTGGTGAAAAAGGTTCGATGAACTTGCCGTGTTTGTGGTTGCTAAGCGCCAAACGTTGGCTAAGGCTTCTTCAAAGTTCTCTTCATCCACTGTGCGCATGCCTTTTCGTATACATTCCTTCAACTGATTGCGTTCACTGTAACTAGCAGGAGGTTGATTGTCATGCTGTAAATGAGTTAGCCAATAACCCTTTAAATAGGTTCTATCCCTCCAAACAATACCTGTTGCTTCCATTCGTTGACGTATTTCAATAGGATGACAACGAAAGGAACATGACCATGGTCTGTCTGATCGAGCTGATCCAAATCAATCGTATCCACATAATCCAAGAGCTCCGTGAAAGGACAACCCAATCTCAAATCAACCGCGTTTTCAGGATGAGTATCAATGACTATTCGAGCCCCCTGATGAGTAGCTGCTTTTTGCATGAAACAGGGATGTTTTTTGCTTACCTGGATGTTCTGGTGCCTGAATACGGAATACTCCGCAAAGACCTTTACTGGATACAGCGATAAGGGTGATCTTTGAATGGTCGCATAGATCGGATAGTGTCAACATGTCCTTTTCGTGAAGATTCGTAGCGATGATCATTGTGAAATTGTCAAAGAGCTCGGGCTGATTGTGGATAAGCTCGGTGGGTGACTGACAAAAGAGGAATCAATATCATGCACTCGCTCATCATAAAATAGTAACCGTACTTTATGCATTGAAGTGACGGATGCATCTTCATTCAACTCTGCCAATAAAGCTGCTGTACATTCGGCGCGTGATCGTCCAATGCTGGATGGCTCGAGGAAAAAGTTGCAACGCAAGTCGGTGTCGTTGACAATGGTATCATCAATCACGGTAACGTTACCAACGCCTTATTCATCCTATTAGTACTGATATACTTGTTGAATATCGTATCATCTTACCAGGCAAGACAAGGTTCTTTAACACTTCACAGCCGGTTGCAGTCGCGTTCAGAAGGCAGATTTTGGCATTCTCCAAAGCTGTTTGACCTGTGGAAGCCCACAATCTGAAATGAAGCAGAGTAAGCTCATGGGGGTCCAACTCGAGTGCATTGGTGAATCGTTCTACCTCAATTGTCTATCATATTTCTGGGTCTTGAGATCGTTGATGGGTACTGCAGCAATGGCTGACATGACGAAGGAAGAAGGTTACTCTATACGCTGACGACAGCCCATAGGCGGACTTATGCTTGAGTTAGCTCACTTGGCGCTGCGAGATGTTCCCCTGATGCTTGGCTATGCATTTGTAATCAATGCATCTCTTAATAAAGTACTCCCATCGTCCTGTTTTTCATCCTCTTTCAGGTCATCCATCATCATTGTTTACGTGTTTGGAGAGGGGCAAGTTGAAAGACATTGATCATTCCCGAGATAGTGTTATCAATTACATTTCTTTTTATATGCAGTAAAAGTACAAGTTTCTAAACTACCCTTATGTTGTTGTTGATGATGCAGTAAAAGTGGTTTTTGTTGATGAATTCGAATCATGAGCACGTAATGTATGATAGACAAGTCCTTCACGAGTAGCATAGTATTTGGGATGTGTGCAACCGGGAATGACGCATCGATAAGGTTCTTCCCCGTAGTGTTCATCTGTAAGGTGCTTGATGACATTTGTCTTTCGATTGAATTTTTGATGACAAGAAGGACATTGTAATGGTGGATAAATGGCATTCAGTCGTGAGTCAATGTGTGGTGAAAGGGTAATCTTTTTCGATCCACGCGGTGCCCTATTGGTGGATATCCTTGGAAATGATGATACACGCCATGAAGGTGAATAAGCGTCTGATTTCCTTGATGATGGCGTATCCGGTTTCGGTGATGGTGATGAAGATGATAAAGTATCGACGGGTGTCGAGATGGGTGAAATGCAATCTTGTTGTGTGTAAATGTTGTCAGTGTTGGTGGTGCAAATGACGAGATGGGATTGTTGTACATGATAAAAGAGAGCGGCACGAGTTTTGAATACGAGGTCGCAATGTGGATGCAGACAAGAGAATTGTGGTATAGATGAATGCCGTTCGCGATGATGATTTCTGGCCTCGGTGGATGTGGTGGAAACGTGATCACATAAAGAGCATTGATGAGGCGGATATACAATATCAATCAACGTGGATAATGAATCATGAGGATTGTCAATACTCAATGGATGCTCATAGCTACGATTGTATCCCTTAATGGGTGGTAGGAAATGCTGTGGATAAGCCCATGTAGAAGAGTAACACGTCTGCTGTTGTTGTTGTTGTTGCTGTTGTGGGATACGGAAAGGTTCCACTTTCAATACATGTTGTGCTGCTGGTTTGGCTTCCGACGACTGTACACTGGGCACCTGGAAATGCGTAGTCTCCATCATGGACGTGCAATGCATCTCATTGAAAGCGTTGTGTTTCTTGTTTGCCGAATGAGCAACACCAACAATACACGTCTGTCGTCCCAAATCACCCCCAAATAAAGTAAAAAAAAAAAAAAAAAAAGCAAAGGTGACTTTGGATCCATAACCTGTTGTATGCGCTTGAATGTGACTTGATAGGTCCCTCCCACATCTTTATACCACACAACACATGGCAATCATGCATCATTGTTCAACCACACTTGTCGAATAGCTTTGACCTATTACGAGCAATGGCAGGTATAGGTCAATTGATACCATCAACATTTCATTGTCAATAAAAATACGTTTCTTAAACTAGCCATACTTCTTATCTTTATGATAGACATCCTCCACCTTGAATTTGACTATTGAATGGTGTATGATAGGGGCTGTCTACCTGGGGTATCATAATGGATTGGCTGTGTAATACTATATCTATATATGTATCCATCCTCAAAGCTTTGTCAAGAGACCAAGAGCATCTTCCATGTCATTATTCATCTTTTCGTATTCTTGCTGCGCAGAGTCCATTTGTCGTTTACTCTCCTATAGTCAAATGTTCAATTGAAATCCCCCATCATGGACATAATATCACTTACAAGATCAGCTCCCTTCTTTTTCTTTTGTGTCTTGGAAGCCAAATGAGGAGTGAGTTCACCAAAAAGGTCATCCAGTTGCTCTGACAACGCTTCATTTTTCAATTTTATGCTTTTGGAGCTTCCTTTTGGTCTCTTGGAGATCTTGCTTGCCGACGTTGTCATTTGTTTGCTCAATGGACCCCGAGACGACTGAGAATGGGATTTCGACCGTGATTTGGGCGTGATCGCTTGCTTGGGCATGATGAGTAAGGAAAAAGATATAAGAGTAGGCGGTTGATTCTCTCTCTTTTCGGAATCCTGGATGCCACAGGTTGCCAACCCAGCCACACGGCGACCTCATGCGACCGACAATCGGGATTATTGTTTCCTGCACATCCACCTCGGGCGCACCATTAGGTTAATACTTAGTTTTACATGGCAAAAATGATCCATTACCAAATAAAACAAGGACATGCTCGATGCGGTGGATTGGATACTGTATTGTTTGGCTGCACAATGGGTTGATTTTTTGATTGAAGAACTAGAATGAGGTAATGGGATGATTACACCTATACGGCGCATGCTGCTGTTTGGGACCATCATCATTTGAAGAGAGCGCATTGCTATGCACTCAACATGATGAATGAACATCAAAGAATCTTTTAACTTTTCTAATCCACAACGAATGTTATCATTCACACTAATATCCTCATGGACCACTGATACGAGAACTTTTATGCATGCGCTTTATGTACGAAGGGTAAAGTAAAGGAAGCAATGTACAAAGCATTCAATGGGGTTATTTGCAAAGGGGTCGTGTAGCGTATTAATCGCTGATGATACATTCGACTGGATAGTTCTTTGCGAGCGATTCAATATAAGCTTTGGTGCTGTTCGACATTTCACAAGTGATAAAGTAGAGCTTTCTCAAATTGTTGCCCATGGTGCTAAACAACAACTCAGCTTCTACCTCGGTGATGGTGATATCCTCGTTGTATAGGAAAGCAAGCGATTCAATCCGATCCAAGGTTGCAAGAGCGTGAATCACCTTGGCAGAAAGTGTGGAAAAGCAAGCCAAGCCGAGGTGCGTAAGGAGGGGAAGACTGGTTTGAAGTTTTTTGATAAATGCACGAGTCTCTCGCTCATCAAGAGTGTTGCAACAATCCACAGTGAGCCTTTCCAGAGTGTGAATGGTCAACGCGGTAGAAATGATGTCAACTGCGCCGGCATAGTGGTGGTGTCCACGAAAGAAAAGTTGTAGCTCTTTGAGCGTCTCGGAGTGATTGCAACGGTGATGAAGTGCCTCTAATAATTGCAATTGGCATGGTTTTACTGCATTCTCGGTAAACTCGATATCGATGCGTCGAAGTGATGGCAGCTTGTACTGCAAGGTATGCATCATCGATCCTCCAAAAGCATGGCAGATATGAAGTAGCTCCAGATGTTCCAGTGCCTGGCATGCGTTGAGCCAATAGCTATACCCATCTTCGTAGTGTAGAGAATCAATGTGTGGACGAAATAGCGGTAATGCAAGGTGTTTGAGTGTCGTATTGTTGGATAGAAGGCGGGTGTTAAACGTTTCCCAATTTGGTGCAAAGTTGGAAGAAGGGTGCTCATAACCAACACAAACGGACTCCAAAGTCGATTGGTGCTTCAGCACCATATCGCATTCAGCTTGGCTGAAATCCGATACGCGATTCCAATAGCAACGTAAACCGGGAGAACCTTGATGATCATAAGATGCTGCTAATTGAAGGTGATCTTTGGGATGAATCTTGTCGTCGTCTGTTGTAGTAAGATAGTGCATAGATAGGTGGACATGGATGATCTTTGGACACAATGTAAGAATGGCTGACATGAACGAATCATTCTTGTAACATGTAGCCAGCTCCAGATATTCAATGTTGGGTGCAAAAGACAACAATTCTTGAATGTCGGAAGGGTGGATGTCTGCTGGACTATCGATGACAAGCGAAACGAGGGTGCTGAGGTTGCTCCATTCCAACACTTGTTCATGTATAGGCACATGAAAATGGCTTCGTTCATCACCACAAGTGAACGCAAGATGGCTGACATTGTATTCTGTTGCCAGTAGAATACTATCGACAAGATTCATTTTGGGAGCATGGATATTGATGAGAGCGAGGGTATCAAGACGCCACTTTTTGAAGCAAGACTTCAACTTTGCATGCATGACTTCTGGGCAATCAATGTTGACGTTGCGTAATTCTGTGGATAGTACATCATTAGCTCCTCCATATGCTCCCTTGTAACATGTTGCCCATCAACCTACCAAGCTTTTGCAATAAAGAACATGACTTGAGTCGATCCATGACCTTCATCATAGTATCCATTGGCTTGAACTTGAGTCTAGCTGTTTTCACAAAGTGGCCAACGAGATCGATAGAGGCGAGCACACGTAAAGAATCGCCGTCCACTGTAATATCGTGAAAGGGGTGTGATGCAGCCAGTGGTATGACATGTCGCCAATGACGAGATACATGAAGGCATTCAATGCAGTCCATCGGCCTCAATTCAGAAACAATGCAGGCAACGATCTCCCGTGGAAGGCAATTCATACTGGTCCGTGAAGGAAAGAGTTGACAAGAACAATAGATGCTGGGGCTCAAAATCAAGGTGAGCTGCATGATGAGTGAACCCAAATGTTGTCAATGTCACGTGCCCCGACAAATGAAAACGAGAATGCTCTTCCTCACCATACCATCACTTGCCCTTTGTCATTCATAACGTGTTCTTATACAATGGCTACGATGAAAATTGTTATAACAAGGATAGACATCAAGAATACACCAGCTATTCGCTGCATGGAGGACCCTGTGTCTTAACTCAGAAAAAAAGCCCCTTGGCACACAAGGTCATCTTTTCGTCTTTTTAGTTGGCCTATTGTGGCCATATCCCTCTTGAACCTTATAACGTGAATAGTTTTTGATCCTCCAATCGGTGTTAAGGGAATAATAAAAGGTGGGGCATTTCACTTTGTCGTATCATACACCAGCTCCAATGATCATCATCCATGTCGTCGGCTGTGGCATTAGTGAACGTGAGCGTGTTTGTGTCACTTGAAAGTGGCTCCAACGTATGACTTGACGGAGATCATCCATCAGCAGCGATCATTTTTCGCATATGCGGTAGATATCAAACAAATCCACAGGGTCGGATGAGGGTGATACAAGATTTCCCAGTATGCATAATTCTACACACACATCACGCTTTCCTTTTATTTCGCATCTCTTTCTCTTATTCAGAATGGATCAACAACGCCCACCCGCCAAAATTGATGAACAAGACGGTGTTTGCATTGACTATATCAGCAACCTTCCCATTGAACTTCGTGCAATCGTTGTGGCACAAGCGCTGACCACTACTGAAATCAAACCAAGTGAACTTCGGGAGTATCTTTTGGTGTCCCATTTATGGCATGAAACGATCCTTCAGCATGTTCATGGTTTGCAAGTCGTGAGCGTATCCGACAATGACCTTAGCCAGAGCGACTATGTGCTGAAACGAATGGCACCCAATATTGCTTCCTTGCACGTTCGATATGATGCCATCCCTGCATACCTTTTACTCCAACAGGCACGTTTCTCATCATTGACATCACTCAGCTTGCAATATGAGTACGTATCACATGCACATGTTATGGGCAGCAGGAAAAGATAAATATTTATGCAAAATATGTAGGTCACAGCTTGAAGATCGAGCTACAGTATTGAGGTCATTGGCTACCGTGCAATCAACCTTGACACACTTGAAGGTCATGATGGGAGAATGGGATTGGGATGAGCTACCTGCGTATTCAATTGGAGACCTCCTCGAGACATTTCCACACCTTATTTCGTTCAGCTGTTGCAATATCGACAGCCACTTCGATGCGGCACCCACAACCTGCCCAAGCTTGAAAGAATTGAAGCTTGCGCACTTTCAGTACGAGTTTGACCAGGATGATATTGATGACTTGACAAGCCGACTCCCATCATTGGAAATATTGGGGCTTCAGCCTTGTGCTGATATAGCCGCTTTATCATTGATCCAAGACAATTGCCCGAAGCTCAAGGTCATCTTTTACAATCATTGTGGCCACCGACCGATCTACATGCAACGGATTACCTACAAAGGAATCAACAACCGAGAACCCATCAGTGGAGATGATAATGACGATGGCCTCCAATTGCTCGAGATTGACCAGGGCCCTGAAGAACACTTACTTGAGGCGCATATCAGTGAGGTGATTACATCGATTACTCGCAACTCTGACAGCCTACAATTGCTCCGTCTTCGTTATCATTCGGAAGCTGATATTACCGATCATCATTCACTGTATGCGGATGTCACATTCAACCACATGACCAGCTATACCCATGACATTTTCAATGATGAGGACATGATTCTTGCCATGGACTTGATACGACGATCTCCTCAGCTCATGATCATTGAATTGCATAAAGGGTACCCAGAGTATGCCGACGACAACGACAGCACACGTTCCATTCCTTCATCCCACCGATGTGATGATCTCAGCCAGTTGTTTACCATCATGTCAGGACTACCACATTTGGAGGTGGCCGATGTTCAGGTCAAAGGCGACAATGCAACTACAG
Source organism: Lichtheimia ornata (assembly GCF_029851405.1). Taxonomy (NCBI): domain Eukaryota; kingdom Fungi; phylum Mucoromycota; class Mucoromycetes; order Mucorales; family Lichtheimiaceae; genus Lichtheimia; species Lichtheimia ornata. The sequence goes on from NW_026695359.1 coordinate 137,422, forward strand.
GTGTTGAGCAATTTCTTTTGTACCATGGCTCCATTGATTCCAAGTTGCGTCAATTGTATGTCCCAAAATCGGTTCACTTTTCGATCAAAACATTGGATTGCGTGACCAGGGTGTCGCGCTTGGAACACTTGACCATGAAACCCATCTTTCAAGAGTGTGCCGATTGCTGGTTTGGAGAAGTTCGCAAATTCCTTGAGAAGCTTGCAGAGCGTTGTCGACTTTTATACAGCCTCAAGCTTTATGATATACATCCACACCACCTGCAATGTTTGACACGCTTTCCGAACCTCAAATCGTTATCATTGAAAATGAGCCTCACTGACGTATCCGATTTGTTACGCCTTATGCAATCTCCCAAGCTCGAACATTTGGATGTCGACTCACGTTCAACACTTGGAACGATTCATGAAGAAGGAGAGGTGGCAAACACGTTGAAAAATCGATTTGATGACATACGCATATGCTAGAAATCTGCTTACGCCCACCCTCAACATCTCTCATTGCTAAAGTTGAACACACTTGCTTCTTTACTTGCTTATAAAAGAACACGGTTATTGGATTGCGGCATTACTACATAATTTGTTGATGGAAGCTTATGTATTTGGATCATGAAAAGAAGAAGGATTCAGCAAAGTTTTATGTGATGTACTTGAGCTGAGTGTTCCTAGTTGATGGATGATGTTCGTCTTTGAGAAGAAGGTGCGTAAAATCCCAATGATGAAGGCCTTTGGACCACGTTGGGGTGTAGAGATGTATAGAATCACATTATGCAAATGTTTGGCTACATTCATTTATCTATGTGTGACATTAAATGTTTGGAATCTTGTGCCTCAACCAATATTTGGGTGGGGGAAGATTGTGGGAAAGGGATGTCCCAAAAAAAACAGCATGTGTGGTGCGTGTGGGGGAGGTGTGCACGTGATACGAGAGGGAAGGAACAAGACGTCACGTTAATCCTGGCTGAGATATCGGACATTGGCTGATTTCAAAAAGAGGTTGCAAGCAACAGCTTTTGAGAGCACCACTTTGACGATACGCGTCTCGGTTCCTCCTGCAGTTGCCCGATTACCTCTATTCGCATTGGAGTACGGTGCTTCATCTCTCTTCACTCTCATTGGGTTAATCACCAACACGCACTACTTGTCATAAATCTGTATTCGTTTGTTCGTTCCAATGTCAGACGAGCCATCAGCTTCTTCCGCCTTGCCAACAACAGAAGCAACAACAAGGTAAACAGCAATGATAACCAATGCTACCAAGGTTTATCATAGAACTAATCGTATCAAAGTCCTAGAATGGATACAGACGAGCAGGAAAACAAGGATGCACAACCACAAAGCGCCAAGTCTACAGAGACTGATACAGTTGCACCAGCTACGCCTATGAATGTGGACAATGCACCTTCACAAAGCACAACAGACGCAAAAGATGCAGGTTCACAGCAACAGCAATCATCATCGATTGAGAGGAATGTTACAACATCCCCTGATCAAGCTCCTTCTAGTTCAACAGCAACAACAGCAGCAACAACGACGCCGACGCCGATATCATCAGTTCCCCCAATCCAGGCCATTGTTGGAGATGAATCCAAGTCATCGATTCAACAGCCATCATCATCATCATCATCATCCCCAGCGATTACTAGTACACCTATTCAACATCAAGAATCTACACCTGTGCAACAACCCCCCACTCAGTCGTCGTCTTCTCAGCCGACATCCACGCAACAAACAGAGCCTAATGCAACCAAGGATACGCAATCATGGCCCCAAGCAACTACTACGGCACCATCATCTACATCCAATCAACAACAGCAACAACAAGAGCAGCCCACACAAAGCGGTCAACCTGAGCCTGTATCAACTTCGCCACCATCATCTTCCAAACAACCCGTTGCTACGACAACGGAAGCAAATGGCTATCGACCACTCAATGTGAAGGATGCATTGACGTATTTGGACCAAGTCAAGATTCAATTTGCTGATAGACCAGAAATCTATAACCAGTTTTTGGATATTATGAAGGACTTTAAGAGCCAATCGTATGTATATCTATATTCTATAACCCTGAAAATGATAGGTTATTTACGAATTGTTCGTATTTAGGATCGATACCCCAGGTGTAATCGAACGTGTATCCACCTTGTTCCAAGGTCATCCAGCATTGATTTCAGGATTCAACACCTTCTTGCCACCAGGATATAAGATTGAATGTTCTGTGGATGAACGTTCTCGCAATGTGATCAAAGTGACAACACCTTCTGGAACCACAGCAACGACCGATGGTGAACCATTAATGCTTTCTTCGAGTTCCACCACGGGATATTATCAGCATTATCGACGTCCAACGGGCCCTGGTTACGGTTCCCAAGAACCTGTCTCCATGCTGTCTCATCCCTCCATCTCCTATCACCATCAAACAAGACATCAGGAAGATCCGCATACACGTCGTACACCTGTCGAATTCAATCATGCTATCAACTACGTGAATAAGATCAAGGTATATACAATGCAAAAAGGAATGCATATACCTTTACTCATCGTCTCCTTCTAGAATCGATTCTCATCCGAGCCCGATACATATAAGCAGTTTTTGGAGATTTTGCAAACCTATCAAAAGGATCAGCGACCCATCCAAGAGGTGTACGCTCAAGTACAAACCCTTTTTAACGGTGCACAAGATTTATTGGATGAGTTTAAGCAATTCTTACCTGAAGCCTCGGGTGCGGATGCGAGTGAATCGATGAAGGCATTGTTTGGAACGACGGCGTATATGGGTAAGTGAACGAAAGGAACAAGGAGAAAGTACACGAATGTTGACATGTACAACCAAAGGCAAACGTGGATCACTTATGACACCCGGTCTTGGCGAGTCGGCACGTAAGAAACGTATGAGTGGAACATCGACTGCAGGTTTATCCAAGGTAAGGACTGGATTATGGATGGGTGGATAGCATTCAGCTGACAAGATGGTTTTGCACACACACACAGTTGAGCAAAAAAGACATTCAAGTGTCAGATGTACGTTCAGCTCCAGTGGATATGGGAGAAGATGTGGATGATTGGCAACCTGCACAGGCGACTGTATCAGCAGAGGAAGCAGAATTTTTCGATCGCGTCAAAAAGTACATCGGCAATAAGGCAACGTATCGATCCTTCTTGAAGCTACTCAATCTCTTCAGTCAACAAATCCTTGATCAACATCTCTTGGTGACACGCGTCGAAAGCTTCATCGGTGGCAATCGTGAGCTCTTTGAGTGGTTCAAATCCCTTGTTGGTTATAATGAAAAGGAGGAGATTGTGGATAATGAACCTCGTTCCAAGGATAAGCTGGATCTCAGTCGATGCGAATCTTATGGTCCCAGCTACAGACGTGTACCTAAAGAAGTAAGTGTTGGTTGTTAGGCCTTTGCTATCAAGTCAACTTATGATTTGCTGCTAGTGGCGTGGTGGAGTATGTTCAGGCCGAGATGCGTTATGCAATGAGGTGCTCAATGATCAATTCGTGTCGCATCCACGTTGGGCCAGCGAAGATACCGAGTTTGTGGCATCAAAGAAAAATCATTTTGAAGAAGCACTTCATCGAGTGGAAGAAGAAAGGTAAAGAAAACAATATTTTGTACGATTGGATAGAAATGCTTATTATTGGATGTCAATGTGTAGATATGATTATGATCTAAGCATTGAAGCCAACTTGAACACCATTGCATTACTCGAACCCATCTCCAAAAAGATCTCAGTCATGAATCTTGAAGAAAAGTCAGCTTTTCGACTGCCCCCTGGCTTAGGTGGACCATCCAAAGCCATCTATCAGCATATCATCAAAAAGATCTATGGAAAGGAACGTGGCATGGATATCATTGAATTGGTCCATAGCAATCCTGTTGCTACTGTTCCAATTCTCCTCAAACGTCTCAAGCAGAAGGATGAAGAATGGAAACGTGCTCAGGTAATTGTTGCATACAAGAAATCAAGCAATGGCTTTTATTGATATATGTATATACTTCTTATATAGCGAGAATGGAACAAGATCTGGCGTGAAGTAGAGAATCGTAATTATTACAAAGCGCTTGATCATCAAGGTGTTACATTCAAGAACGGCGACAAAAAGACAATGTCCAGTCAAAGCCTCTTATCAGAAATCGAGAACATCCGTAATTCACAACCTGAGATACGTCATTTCTCAAAGGGGAAATCGGTTGTTGTTCAAGACGGTGCGAATCAGTTACCACCTCAGCTATCATATACATTCCGAGATCAGCCCACCTTTAAAGATGTTACGCGCCTTATTTTTTCATTTTTGGAACGACAAGAAGTCTACAACCAGCATGAATGTGATAGCGTGAGGACATTTATTGAGAATCTGATACCACTTTTGTTCGACCTTAATGACGTCCTTCCTGATGAGAAACTACCGGAATGGCCTGATCTTGAAGATGAAGGGGAGGATACTATTATGGCCGAGGCTGATGATGATGCTGTTGCGCCAACCAACGACGGTGACGCTGATTCAAGGCCACTTCCTTCGCCATCAAATCAACCTGATTCAAATGATGATCGCCAAACATCACAGGATACGGAGATGCAAGAAAAGGATGAAAAAGATGCAGCACAAGGTGAATCGGATGCTAAGGACAACACCCAATCCATGGAAACAGACAAGATCTCCACTATCACGCTATTTGGCAACGACAACTTGTATTGCTTTTTGCGATTATTCCAGGTATGTGTGCATGTCCCTTTCTCTTTGCCAGCAATACAAAACTCATCCAATCGTGATTGATAGCTCGCCTATTCTCGCTTGTTGCGCTTAAAACAAATCGATGCTGCTTATCGCAAACACCCACAAAAGACAAAGAAGGAATACAAGGCAGCAGTGGATGTCAATTCAGATAACGTCACGCTACATGGTAAGTATGGCTTTTGTTGATGGATTGGGACACAGCTACGTACTAACTTGATTGTATCAGGGGTGGAGATGGATTTCAGTCATGGATACTATTATGCATTATTGGACTTGGTGGATATCTTTTTTGACGGCTCCGTTGACCAAACCACGCTTGAAGAATGCGCACGTTATATGTTTGGAACAAAGGGCTACATGATCTTTACGATTGACAAATTGGTGATGCTCCTCGTCCGCCACGTAGGTGTTTGGATTATTGCTATGTGTACGTTTGCATTTAATAACCAATGCATTTGCAGGTACGACAAATCATTACAGATGACCAGTCTCGGGGTTTGGTAGAGGCTTTCCAAAAGTTCAGGAACACCGATCAAGAGCACACTGCCCAGGAACTAGCTGAATACAAGTCAAGGGCTGAGAAAGATATCATTGGTCTCGAAGAAAACATTTACGGATTCACTTTTGTGAGTATTGATGATGAAATCATTTTCTTTCTGTGGCCATGGCTAACATTGCTGTGTTTGAATAGGATCCCACAACTCGGATATTGACAATCCAGTTATTGGACGAAGAGGATTATGCATTGGAGACGGATGCACGCATTGCATACAACTCGTATGTTGTGGATTTTGCCGACTTTAATGTACCGACAGCTGGATTAGATCCCTCTGCACTAAGGAAACAATTCTTAAAAAGGCAAGTAAAAAGGCCATGGCAAGTGAAGGTGGGGGTAAAAAAGCTAACCAAACGATTTTTGATATATAGAAACATTAATGGAAAACGTGAGCGAGAAGACAATGACGCCTATGTGTATCCGGGAATGCAATACAAGATCAGCAAAGAATCGTATCACATGTTTTATATCATCGATACCGAGGATGCCTTTATCCGTAAACGAAAGCAACGACGATCAGACGCATCTACTATTGAACAACGACAAAAGCAATGGGCTTCATGGCTGGAATCAGAGAATGGATGGCATCGCAACATTGAGAACAAGAACCAAGCACAAAACGAAGCCAAAGCTTTATTGGAAGGGAAACCAAAAGCAGCATCCAACGGTGATGAAAAGCCTCCTGCATCACCAGACATGCAGCATCAAACAACATCTTCTAGCACACCTCCATCATCAACCATACCATCATCATCTTCCCCTCGACCCGAACACCCTTCCACCCCCACAAAAACACCTGTTGAACCAGGAGCATAGTTTGAAAGAAAAAAGACTTTTGATATAATAACATTTGTACAAACCACCGATCACAATGTTATGCATTGAAGGGACATAAGATGGTTGGATATTCAAGCTGCGAAAATCACATGATCTAGCAATCTTGGCGTTTGTGAGTAATTGCGCCACTGATCCGACCCGCTTAAAATATCCCTCATTAGACTAGCGTAATTGAATCATGAAAAGTGTATCACACGGGTTATAGAATATAGCAATCACAGGGCATTTGGATTACATCCTACTGCTCTCAAGGGGGTCAGGGTCGACTTAAGAACAAAAAGAGCTGTTGTGTACTTGTCAGCCCACAGTGTTGGGAGGGTGAATGGATGTAGATTGTTGTATCCCAGAAAAAGCAACCTATTCTGGAAGTGCCACAGTTAAATAGCCACAGGTCTAGGCAAGTCGTGTCGCATGCTTTTTCTCTTGCTTCCCACTTTGCTTTCGTGTTCCTAAAACCGAGATTACGACAACAGCAGATTACAGGAACACTCTCTCCTTTTTTCTCGCTACCTCATTTCACCGCGTCCACGCGCTCCATTTTCGACTTTGTCCATTCGTCGTAGTTGCAGCTCATTGAAAACTCATCTCTTTATTGGAAAGACACTATCACTACTTGAGAGAAGACGCAACCAACGATCCATAACAGAATACGCATGTCCAACTGGAACAGAGATAACGGTGCTTATAATCTTGATTTGAGTAGTATGAATCCTCGTCATGGTATGTTGGTGATAGGGATGATTGATTTCATCAGTGATCAAAAATGATTGATGATGATGATGATGGCATTGTTTTTGTATATAAAAAGGTGATGGTGGAATCAGTCAAGAGGAAGATCAACTTGAATTACTGGATCACCCAAGGCCGTCGTTCATGCCTCATGATTCGTTTGCATCACTGGGTCAACCGCTACACGTTTCAAACAGCGATAACGAATCGGCAGATGGTCGAATATGTTATTCAGACAAGGAACAACAACCACTACAACAACGATCGCATGATCAACAACAACGACAAAGACGACGAAACAAAAAATCAGGAGGAGGAGGAGGAGGAGGAGGAGGAGGCAACCTGGTTTCCAGGATACGCAATACGTTAATGGGACGAAAGACGACGACAGATCAATCACCACGCCTGATTTATATGAACAATCCAGAACGCAACAGCCAAGAAAAGTTCATCGGCAATCGTGTATCCACAGCAAAATACAACATCATCACATTCCTACCCATTTTCTTATACGTTGAATTCAGCAAAGCTGCCAACTTGTTTTTCTTATTTATTTCATGCATACAGGTATGTCCATCATCATCACCATTGCTTGTTGTTGATCTTTATTCATTTTGTTGACATTATTGGTCCCCTTATTATAGCAAATCCCTGATGTTTCACCTACTTCACGATATACCACTCTTGTTCCTCTTATCATTGTCCTTGTAATCACAGCTATAAAAGAGGTGATTGAAGATTATGTATGTACCACAATGTTCAACAACATTATGACTACCTTTTGCTTTATGGCTGACCAAAGGTGCGAGGGTTGATATTTTAGGGTGTGCATCGGTCAGATCGTGAACTTAATGCGAGGAAATGCAAAGTGCTGGAAGGAAATGAATTTGTGGTGAAAAGCTGGCGTGATATCAAGGTTGGCGACGTGTGTCGTATCGAGGCATCAGAGTTTTTCCCTGCCGATCTCATCCTACTCAGCAGCTCTGAACCTGAAGGCCTATGCTATATTGAAACTAGTAATTTGGATGGGTAAGGTCACTACATGTACATGTGGAAATAGGATTAACAAGCTCTTCTTTTTTTAAGCGAGGTCAATCTCAAGATCAAGCAAGCGCTGCCTGAAACGGCACACTTTGTATCACCCCACCAAGTCGCATCCATGCAAGGCGTGATCAAATCTGAGCAACCCAATAATCGACTCTACACGTACGATGGAACATTGTCACTCGAGCTCAACAACGGGACAACAAAAAACTTGCCTCTTGACCCGGGACAAATGCTTTTACGAGGTGCACAATTAAGGAACACAAGTTGGGTTTATGCTGTTGTCGTATTCACGGGTCATGAAACCAAGTTGATGCTCAATTCAAGGTACTTTTTTTCTTTCTCTTTTGCATTCAAGGGTTTATTTGTTATAACATGGCTCTGATACCTTTGTAGCAAAAAGCCCACCAAGGCATCCAATGTCACACGTATTACCAATCGCAACATTTGGTACCTGTTCACCATGCTCGTCATCATGAGCATCATGTGTTCAGTGGGTTACTTGGCTCTATCGGTAATTTGGAAATGACTTGGTCTTGTTGCATGGATATGCTAATGAAGAAGGGCCTATAGATGCGTGATTTCGACCAATTGGGTTACCTAGCACTCGCAGCGGGTGAGCGAGCCCGAGAATTTGGATTCAACATTCTTACATTCATGATCTTGTTCAATAGCTTTATACCCATCAGGTATGCAAAGGAAAGAAAATTGATTGGGAGGGTCCTTTTTTGACTCATGAAGGCATCTATAGTTTAATGGTAACCATGGAGATCGTAAAGGTCGTACAAGCTACATTGATCGGCAGCGACTTGGATATGTATTACAATGCCACGGACATGCCAGCAGTAGCAAGAAGCAGTGGATTGATTGAGGAGCTTGGACAAGTCGAGTACATCTTTTCTGATAAGACCGGCACGTTGACATGCAACCAAATGGAATTTCGAGAATGTTCAATTGCTGGTCTATCTTATTCCACTCATCCTGATGCTGATCGAAAGCCACAATCCAATGATGATTCTCAAGCCCAGTATTCTTTTCAAAATTTGGAAGAGCATTTGCATACGTCTATCCATGCCAACGTGATCCATGAATTCTTATCCGCACTCATGACCTGCCATACGGTTATTCCTGAAGTCAACCAAGAGACGGGCCAAGTCGTCTATCAAGCATCATCCCCTGATGAAGGTGCACTTGTTCAAGGTGCCAAGGATGTCTTTGGTTACAACTTTTATGCAAGGCGACCCCATTCCATCAACTGCAAAGTTAAAACTCAGGATGTCGAGTACCAAATCTTGAATGTATGCGAATTCAACTCGACGAGGAAACGCATGTCAGTGATTGTTCGTGATCCCAATGGCAAAGTGAAGCTGTATTGCAAAGGGGCTGATACGGTGATTCTCGAGCGCTTGGACAAGAACAATATTTTCGTTGATAGTACTTTGTCTCATTTGGAGGTAAGATGGCATTCAAAGTGGATAGATGGTGGTCGCATAACTCACTTTCCTCCTATGGATATATAGAACTTTGCATCTGAAGGCTTGAGAACGCTATGCTACGCAATGCGTGATATCTCTGAAGAAGAATACGCAAAATGGTCGCAGATTTACGACAAGGCAGCAACAACATTGGTCAATCGTGCAGAGGAACTCGATAAGGCGGCCGAGATTATTGAAAAGGAAATGTTTTTGCTTGGTGCAACAGCCATTGAAGATAAGCTTCAAGATGGCGTGCCTGATACAATTCATACGTTGCATGAAGCCAATATCAAGATTTGGGTACTCACAGGGGATCGTCAAGAGACAGCCATCAACATTGGCTACAGCTGCAAATTGTTGACGGATGAAATGGATCTCATTGTCTGCAATGTGGATAGTCAAGAAGCGACTCGAGACTTTTTAACGTCCAAGCTTGCCGATGCTCAACACCAGGAAGAAAATGGAGCTGAGGTAAAAGTGTTAGCGGGTGAGAGCACGTGACACAGGTACTAACATCCTATACGTTACAGCCGCTTGCTTTGGTTATTGAGGGCAAGTCTTTGACATTTGCTCTTGAGAAGGATTTGGAGCGTACGTTTTATGAGCTTGCTATCAAATGCAAAGCTGTTATTTGCTGTCGTGTATCCCCACTACAAAAAGCACTCGTTGTCAAGCTGGTGAAAAAATTTTCAAAATCAATATTACTCGCTATTGGGGATGGTGCCAACGACGTATCCATGATCCAAGCTGCTCATGTCGGTGTGGGTATTAGTGGTGTGGAAGGTCTTCAAGCAGCACGAAGCGCTGATTTCAGTATTGCGCAATTCCGATTCTTACGCAAATTGCTGTTGGTTCACGGTGCATGGGCTTATCAACGTCTAAGCAAAATGATTTTCTACTACTTTTATAAAAACGTCGCATTGTACCTCACGCAATTCTGGGTAAGTTTATATGCAAGAAGAGAATGAAAACAGCTCATGATTGATGATCATCCATTATTAGTATGCCATCTTTAACGGCTTTTCAGGGCAGACATTATACGAATCATGGACAATGTCTTGTTTCAACGTGATTTTTACGATCTTGCCTCCGATGGTGATTGGTATCTTTGATCAATTTGCAGCAGCACGCCTTCTTGACAAGTATCCTCAAATGTACATGTTGGGCCAGCGTAATGAATTCTTCAATCAAAAACGATTTTGGGGATGGATCATCAATGCCATCTATCACTCCGCTGTACGTACACTCATGATCTCATGGAAATTGATTTCCCCTTTCCCACTAACAAGCATCGTTACTATAATAGCTACTTTATTTATTGGGTATGGCAGCATTTATGGATGACGCCAAGTTTGCAAACGGATGGGTTGGTGGTCAATGGTGGGTAGGCACAACCATATTCAGTGCCACGCTCGCCACCATCTTGTATAAGGGTGCTCTTATCACAGAGTAAGTTGGGCAAGTTTGGGGGTGAGGAAATTATGAAATAGGTGTCTCACAAACACGTAACTTTAATACTTTAGCATGTGGACCAAGTATGCTGTGATCGCATTCCTAGGTTCGTTTTTGATATGGTTTGTGTACATGCCATTTGTCGCGTATGTCGGACCACTGGTGCCTTGGGATCTCTTTAATGAATACGTGGGCATTGTTCCCGAGCTCTTTGGCAATGTGAATTACTGGTTGTTCTTGATCATTGTGCCTTTGATATGCAATCTTCGTGATTACCTGTGGAAATAGTAAGTCAAAAAGGTAGAAGTTGCTGCATAGAAGATACTAAATTCCTCTTTAGCTACAAGCGATTGTATCGTACTCGCAGCTATCATTATGTTCAAGAGATACAAAAGCTCAATCTTCCTGATTATCGCCCACGAATGGATCGTTTCCGACAAGCGGTGAACAAAGTGCGAAAGATTCAGCGTCTTAAGCAGTCGCGAGGATATGCCTTCTCTCAAAGTGACACCGATCAACGCAAGATCATTAGAATGTATGATACGACACAACAAAAACCAATTGGTTGAAATCAACCGAGTATAGTAAAACTCGTCTTTTTTTTCTTTTTTATACTTGTATTGTAATCTCTGGTCATCCTTGTTTTGATAAATGTGTGATATGATATTAAGTTTATTCATCATCCCATTGTTCCTTAAGTATTGGCTCGCTCAAATAGCGATCCGCCTGGATTGTATCGGGTACATCATTCCAACTAAGATTTTTCCATTCATGGTCCCATGTATTCACCGGAGATCTATATCGCCATGACGACTCGTTACAACCCTTCCATGATATAGCAAAGTGCGTTGTGAACATACCCATCGTGGAGCCATATCCCGGTTCGCTTTTGAAGATTTAAAGCAGGATAGCGATTTGCAAGTTGTAGAGCAAGCTGGATGACACGTTCAATATCGATATCTTGGGGTATATGACGAATGACTGAATGCAGTAAATCTGGTTCTGATGCAAGAATCTCGGAACGCCGTAAAAGGATAACCTAAAGGCGATAATAGGATCATCAATACCTGGTGATACGTATAAACCAGAAACTTACAGCACTTGCACAATACACAGGCATCAAGGGCGGACTGGCAATGAAAAGATCAAAAAGCCTTGCAACCTTGTCAAACCGTACAAAGTCATGGCTGTACCACGTCAGAATCCAGCTGAGCGCATAGTAAGGCATAACATGACATCTACATAAAAAAAGGTGGATCAGCCATGCCCATTTGCTCCACCATGTGTATCTTACCTATTTAGAAACAATGCCAATTCGGCGTCCTCAAACTCGATTATAGAGCTCATCAAGTGCAGCTGTTTTGAAATTGGATCAAAAGAGTCGAGCATCGCATCTGTGTATGGGTGACCAATATGTTAAGGAACGTTTGATACTTGTACTCTTTGATGGCATATTACAATTGGCGAAAAAGGATATCTCAAGTAAAATAATGCCGTGTTTTCAGCAGCTGGGATAGCATCTTTCTTTCCGAGGACGAGTAAAAAGCAGCTGCAAATGTCATGAAAGCCCTAATACAAATCAATCAGGATCCCTTCTCTTCCCCATCATTGAATGCTTCATGACCTGCCTGGTAGTATTTGAGACGTGGATTTCGCCATAATATTTCAACGATCAAATCATGGAGCTCTTTTTGTTTCCGAGCTTTCTGTGCCGATGAAATACCTGCTTGATGTATGTAGTTTAATCCAACCATCCCCCTTTGTGCCGTACCAAGTGCACACACATACCTTGCGGATAATAATAAAATGATCGCTCGATATCTTTGGCGATTTGATGTGGATCAGCCAAGTCTTCCTCTGTGTATACGTTATAAGCTACAGAGCAGTAATCCAGAGAGCCAATAATCACACTTGCCGCTTCCTTTTTCGTTCAAGTAACAGCCATATTGCGTGTGCAGTAAGACAGGCCTAGAAGCTATTGTGAATACCAAACATCCCATATCGATCAACTTGTTCCCTACCATACACGCTGTCGGATACTATCTAAAAGAAAACCACCTGGTACTTGTGCCAGTCGCCGTAGCTCGTTGAAATCTTGCCTTGCCAATGCCGACAAGATCTTCCCTGCGTGTAGCCGATGATTCCAAGAGTTGACTATGGGTCCATCGTCCATGAGTTTCACTTTGTCGATTGATACCATTGAAGACATTACCAATAGAGCGACCCACTTTTATTTGGCGATTCACTGATAGGTTATGCATAATAGAATAGTAGTAGTGGTAGTAATAGTAGTAGTAGGTAGTAATAAAAGCAATCCATCCCCCCATTGATCAAATTTGTCCGATGCTCATATGCACGTCAGAAGTCAGGTTCAGCTTTGGATGTCCATAGTGCATCTTTTGCTAGCCGTATTAGTTTGACGGGATGCACTGATTCAATCGGGACACGCTATGTGATACCATGCGATCACTCAATGTAATAATGTTACGTGGGCTGTATCATGGATCAATGTCAAATCATTCTGGTATCCAGGATACGACGTACCATTGGTAATGCTTCCTAAGTATTGAGTGCCATGTTCTTATTAGAGTCAAGGTACATGGTATGTATGATGAGCACTCATCGTTAGCAGGGTGGTACTGATGCATAATGGGGTATCATAAGAGCGTTCGGATGCATCTAACACACAACACCGCTTATGCAACTCAGATTCCGAACATGATCTCGATAAACGATGTGTCAATGAAATCTATGGCAACCTTAAACAATCACATCTTAAATGGCAGGTGGGTGTAGGGATGTCGACAAAACCTTCATTGTACACAAGTGAGATGTTCCTCTGGATCTGATGATGACGTTTACATATGAGGATTTGGTGGATACACAATAGAGGATAGAGTTGATGGGGCTCTAGCACAACCACCCACCATTCTTTCATAAAGCTAGATTAGGATTTCGATGTTATGCCACCTCAACCACCCTCCCCTTCAAATACAAAATGAACAAGTATTCCATTATCTCGCAAGTTTATATCCTCGAAACAGGTGTAATGCACTAAGCTATTGATAACGCTGGAGAACGACAGAATTCAATAATCCGGAATCCTTCAAAGTTGCTTCCGAGTCCGTAAGCTCTTTCACAGGGAATGATGTCTGCAATATGTATGATCTGTCGCTGGGTCGATTCCTGATGAAATGGAAAAGCAATTAGCAAGGTGGAAGATACATGCATCCAATGCTCATCCTTACGCATCAATATAACGTCTAATGTCTCCAATAGTGTGTGTCTGGTTGAATTTTGCTACCAATCTAAGTAGTGAAAATCAGTATCAGAGCATCTATATACCTAAACCAATATAGCTTCCATTGTACCTGGAGCCATCACCGAGACGGATTTGTAATTGTGTTGTTGGCTGAGACTCATCCACTGTTACAGGTTGTTCTGTCGAAGCTGTAGAGGAAGATGAAGCAGGGAATGTGCCTGGAGTGGATGATCGGGACGATTCAGATAAAGGTACGGGGCTGCCGAGTCGATGACCAGCGCCTTCAAATGGTTTTGGTGGTGCTTTGGGAGGTGGTACATAATCCTCATCTTGTTTGCGAGCGACACGAACATCCACAGGTTGACCATGACGTACATTGAGCAATGACAAAGGTGCACGACTATACAAATATACGCTGTTAGGAATAGAATGTATACGTATTTCGGCTAGATAACTTACCCGCTGTTGATAGCAGCAAGCATCGTTTGATTTGCAGGATCATCATATCGGAACAATGGGCCATCGTCTACACTGAAACCATTGCGCCAGAAGGTCAAATATCGAGTCACCTGATGAATGGATGTAAGTGACGTTGACTAAAGGTAATGATGTTGCATTGTAGATTGCATACCGGTTCCAATTCAGTTTCGCTTTCATCAGGTTGATCAGTGGCAATCACCTCGGATGGATCCTCTTCACTACCAAGCTTGTATCCTGTTCCCTTGAAGTACTTTGGTTTGGATGATCCTCCGACATCAGCTTCCTCAGGTGCAGCACCTCCCCTATCAACCAATCTTAATACCTCACCCATTCGTCATATCCAAATCCATGCACTTACTCTGCTGCCTTCTTGAGAATTTGATTCACCACATCATTTTGCTTGTTGGGTCCTTGCACTACCATACCCCTAATAATAGAGCACATAGTATGAGAAGCTACCATCTTGATATTCCCTTATTCTTCTACTACATACGATCGTTCACCACCAGCAAAGAAATTCTGATGTCGATCATCGTCGGATTCTTCATCGTGGTCGCCATCACCCAAGTCGCTCAATGTACGCACCCTATATGGATTTGTAAGCAAGGACGCATGATTGTATCTACATGTGTGTATCTTACTTGCTTCTACCAGCAGAGGAGGAGGAGGATTTGGACGTTGTAGGTGGAGCAAGCGAAGAACTAGCGGGTGCATTGCTGCTGGATCCAGTCAAATCACTGGCGGTAGTGTCGTTTCCTGGAGTAGCTGCCGAGTTGTCTTGGTTGCCGAATTCGTAAAACTGGTCGATGGCTACCTGTATAGATAAAATGAGAGAGATGCACAGGTGGATGGGAGTCGTTTGTTGCTTACCTTGACATCCCACCCAGCCATTTCCAGAAAGAATTGGGCCTGTTCCGAGGTGCTACCCGTTGTGTTGATAAATTGTTGAGTGAGCTCGTCGCGATTAGCCATGTTGGTAGTGTGGAAGACGCGTAAGAAGCAAAATGGATTGATGCACTCACCCAACTCAGATTCCCGTAAATGGATGTGTGGGTGCCCCGCCAGTCAAATGACAAATTCTCATTTATGTCATATCACGATACATTTACATAGCTCGTTAGAATACGGTACAAGATTGAGCCCTTTGCAAATATATAAAGAAGACTCTTGGATCGAATAATGTCGTTGCGAGGGATGCTTTACCAGAAGCTGTCATTGACTATGGGAACATGAAACCAACAAGCGTGCAATCCTTGCTACAACAATAGTACTTTATTACAATCGTACATGCTATGTTTATAGAAGATTCACGGTAAGGATTCATGCGCATGACTGATATTACTCGAGTGTGTGTGTGTGTGTGTGGGAGGGGAGGAATGACATGGACATCACAACCAGAAAGGTTGTCAACTGCTGCTGCTAGGTGACGAGAGCGGAACGGGGATTTGCAACAAAGATTGATTGCGTGTACAAACGCGTTGGACCAAACTCCTCCTTCTTCTTTCTACAACTTAATATGCCATCCTCAACAAGTGAAAACGAAGTCCCCAAGATCCCTGATGTCTCCCTTGCTGTGAGTTACTGCCCTTGTAACGCCTCACGTCTTTTGCTTAATCGCTCACACACTTGTAGCATCACCGATTTATCGCTCAATACGGCCCTGAAGACCAAAGGGATGACGCAAAGCAACAACTGTTACGAGAAATCGAAGCCAAAAGTAAATCGACACGAGGAGAATATGAAAAGAACAACAAGCTAAACGTGTTTCGTTGCTTGTAGATATGGCACCTTTCTACAAATATCTAACGGAGGCACTCAAACTCCCATTCGACTCAACGCTTTATGCACGTATGGAGGCCGCCAACAAAGAAGAGCTTCAACGATTCGATGATAAGGCTCAAGATGCTGAACAAAATATGGGTGAAACTGAGGTCAATGAAGCATTGCTCGGTAAAGCTGACTATTATGCAATGATTGGTGACAAGGTACATATATCACTTTTCGTTTCTTTACCTTATCCTATCTAATCTTTACTTCGTTTAGGAGAACGCATTGGAAAAGTACAATGATCTTTTGACCAAATCAATAACACCCGGCACACGTATCGACATTGTGTTTGCGCTTGTTCGTATTGGATTCTTTTACGACGACAATGTTATGGTGCGATCGAATATTGACAAACTCAAGGAACTTGTGGAACAAGGTGGTGATTGGGATCGTCGCAATCGTTTGAAGGCATATGAAGGTGTCTATTTGATGTCCATTCGTGATTTCAAGGGTGCAGCTCGCCAATTCATTGATACTTTGAGCACATTCACCAGCACTGAAATGATGTCGTACCAAGATTTCGTAAAGTACGCTGTGCTCACCAGTGTGATCAGCATGCAACGTGTCGATATCAAAAAGAAGGTAACAAAGAAGGATTCCATGTTAGAGTCCAAACTTATGAATGGGGCTGTTATTAGGTGCTTGATTCTCCAGAGATTCTTGAAGTGATTTCAGATATCCCATACCTTGAAGATTACATGACGAGCTTGTACAACTGCAATTACGCCCAATTCTTCCGTGCTCTTGGTGAGTAGAAGCCATATTGGATATACGATCTTGGAGAAAAATACTCATTGATGTCTTTGGTCTGTAGCAAACATTGAGCAAACACATTTGCGCACATCACGATACTTGTACCCTCACGTCCGTTACTATGTGCGTGAGATGCGCATTGTCGCCTATGCTCAACTCTTAGAGAGCTACCGATCCTTAACGATGGCAAGCATGGCACAGGCATTTGGTGTCACTGAAGAATACATTGACCGGTACAGCCTATGAGAAACCACATGATACCCCAAAGATGCTAACATTAGGTTTGACTAGTGATCTTTACAAGTTCATCGCCGCCGGACGACTGAATTGCGTTATCGACCGAGTGAACGGTGTCATTGAGACCAATCGACCAGATGCAAAGAACGCACAATATCAAACCGTCATCAAGCAAGGCGATCTTTTGTTGAATAGAATTCAAAAGCTTAGCAGAGTCATCGATGTTTAAATTGAGGATAAAATACGTTTTACGGCATGTATCACATTAACGCCTTTGTCGAATTAATGGCTGGGGACAGCAATCAGCAATCAAATGATATTTACGATGCTTGCATAAGAATTGTGTACGCATGTATACAGCCATTTGCCGTTTATACATAGATACGCTTTATTGTAGGCATTATGATTATACGTTTCGATAATTAATAAGGGAACTCACTTTTTGCGTGGAATGTGTGTGTGATTGTGTGTATAAGAGTTCGTGTGGGAGAAGCGTGTATATAAGGGATGAGGTACTAATAAGATGGATACTTTTAAGGGTCTCCGGCAACAACCGTCAAAACACATGACACCCGCTTTTCCAAAACTCCTTCAGTGCAACTAGATAACTCCGAAACAGCTGCAACCATGGCTACCATTACTGAATACCTTCAAAGATGGCTGTGGGTGCTTCCGGGCATGAGCTTAGCGGACGAATGGTCTAGAAGGCGACCATCTTGGCTTGCGAACATAGCGGTACCCACACGTTACAGCCATCTTACCACTTTGTTTGGCGAGGGCATTACTCAAGTGGCTGTTTGATGAAACGGCAGTTAGCTAGACCTATCACTGATGCCTTTATGGTGTACGCTTGAGAGAATGCTACAAGATGTTATTTTGCAACACTATCATATCCTATATATGCAATAAACTTTATTCGTCAAAGCTAATTACATCGCGAACTCAATGGGTGTAATGCGTCGTCTTTGATGATGATTTTTGGGCGAGGCTCGTATTTCAGACATTGAGAGTCCCCTTTGAACGTCCATGATTGTATGACACAAGCTGTCACGTATATTCTAAACAAGAGTTGGTCATCCTGAATAGGTAAATATGCCAGGCCATTGTCTACCTGTAGGTGTAATAATCCAGCAATCAGCCCTTTTGTGTCATCATACATCGTTCTTGTTGAAAGTGGAAGCTGTATACTATTGGAGTTTGTGTCGTATATATACGTGCCATTCGCATACAAGCGTAAAACGCAGATTTCACCTTGGGTTTCTAATATGGGATCATCAAGGTCTTAGAACAAAGGATGTACCATTATTTTTGTGGCGTACTAACCAAGTAATTGCACAGTACGGATGTTCAACTTGCAAGCTTGTTCGGTGTTGAGATGGTACGTCTTGATCAAGTTATTCAACTGCGCCTTTGCCGTGATGGCAAGTTTGGTCTTGTCGTGGTAATTATTTGGATCTCTTCATATGTCGCCCAACTTCTCCCAAATCCAAGTCCTCTTCGTCACCATTTGTTTTGAAACAGAACAAGCGTAACTCCAACTTGGGATTGCCCATGGAAATTGCTGCATTCTTTCGAAACCACGTTGGCACAGTATCCGCATGTACTTATGTCACATACAAAGGAGTCCCGAATTTTCCCCCATCAGATTGAGAGGTTGCCTTTAGGCAGCAATGAGCACACCAAGTGGTAAAGAAACAGAGTGGGCTACATAATACATAGATGAACACATCATGAGTGCCATCATTTTGGGGATTACCTAAAGACTATCCTTGAGACTTACCAAAAGCCATTGATGATGGTGTGCATACAAGTACAAAGAAAGGGCGTATGAGAGTGTTGGTGACAACAGCCTTGTTTATATATGAGTGGGCGTGAGAATTGTTGTCATGATGGATCAAACTGATAAAGTGGTCAAGCACCATAGAGTAAAAAGTCAAAGTGATGGAAAAGCAACGGTTGATAAATTTGTAGGTGACATAAGTATGTGCGATGCATAATGCGCAGCGGATTCACAATTATACGACTTCAGCTACCAGAGCTAGGCCACATCATTGCTATACATAATTCAAGCACACTACTATAGTAATTGTCCTTTCAACATGCAGCTGTTCATTGGCTATGTAGATCAAGGTTCTGTTAAGCTACATGAATATGGGTTGCAGACTCTTAAAGTGTATCCCAACTCCCTAATTTGTGTATTTCTAAATGCAAATGACTGTAGCATGAATCACTTTTGATGATGTGAATTACCCCAAAACGCCCTGTTCTGGTATGGTGCAGAAGCTGTTTTGAGCAATGGCCCAGGTTTTCCTTAAATCATTTGATCCTATTGCACGGACCGGTCCGTCTCGGGTATCACAAAGTTCCCGTCATTGAAGATGGGGTCTCACCGATGCACCAACGAGAATAAAGATCATTATTATCTCCCATGCCAACCATTGCCGATACAATTGATTGTGTCTTTTTATCATTAGTATGCAGCGACATTTGGTATTCAAAAGCATAAAATTACAGGTATTGTTTTTATGTACAAGCTTTGAAGGAGGGAAAAGATACAAGGCGGAATAATGGTGAAACGTGAAATTCCAATGAATAGGCCCAACAATGTAGTGAAAGGGGGTTATTCAGTAAATATCGTTACTTCTCCAAAGATCTTTGACTGAGCTAACATGATTCATCTCGGGATAGTACCGGTGAGGGACATGATCATATCCCATGGGTGAATAAGGATTACCGTAATACGAGCCATATCGGATGCGGTTCATTAATCCACGAAAGAAACCAGGTCGATAGCCTCGTCCACCATAGTAATTATAAGGATAATAGCCTCCGCCACCGTAACCACCGCCACCGTAATAGTAGGAAGATCCAGGATACATGTAATTGCCGTAAAGATAAGGATTATGGTGATGATGATAACCTGCTCCTCCATAAGAGCCGTACGGCATGCTATACCCTAATGATGATGATTTGATGTTAAGGCTTGGATCATTGATGAAAGCTTTTTGAGTGTGATTATGTACCAGAGTAATAGGACATGATTTGTGTGTGTGGATGATGTATGTATATAATTGAAAGAAACACGTAACAGTGAAAAAGGAGATCGCCTTTCTTATATTCTCGGTTGGTGTATTCTTTGGAATTGTCAGCCGATGTATGACAAGAGGTCAAGTGATTTGTACCATATCCTTGAGCGATCTCGCTTGTGTATATAAAAATGATCCCTTTAAAGTACGGGAAAAGACATTCACGTCAACTGACGAGCGCCCGCCAATATGTCTGTGTTCTGTAATACTGATTCTCGTGTAGCCTATCTTTCTTTCCCTCTCGCTCGCTCTCTCTCTCTCTCTCTCGTTGACCCATTGCATCATTTGATTCTGAGCGCACAAACTATGTTTGGATGTATCAAGTTCCTCCTTTATCAATAAACTCGTCTCCTTTGTGTTGCACTAAGCTTTAGCCTATCAGATCCTTTTTGCTACCATATCATATGATCCGCTCTCTCTCTTTCTCTATTTCAGACGACGCGTGTGTCTCTCTTTTTCATGAAGGCATTCAACATTGCTACCATCTTGTGCCTGCTTTTGGCCACTCTCGGATACGCCCAAGTTGTCCAGGTTACTGACGACAATGTCAATTCACTTGTTACGTCTGAAAGCGAATGGCTACTTGAATTGTAATTACCTTGGTTCTTTTCCTGTAACAAACAAGTTGGGCTCACAACAGGTTTTCTTCTTTTCGTATCCTAGCTACGCAGAATGGTGTGGTTACTGTCGCAAGTTCGCACCCAAATATGAAGAAGTAGAGGATGCACTCTCTGACAGCAGTGTCCAGGTTGGCAAGGTGGATGTTGAAAGTAGCCCCGGGCTTGCTGCAAGATTCTTTGTTCAACGCCTACCCACGGTCGTCCACATCAAAGATCATCAAGTGCGTGTGGTGCCCCATGACAAAACCTTGGACTTGGTGGGCCTTATTAAACGGGAGGAATGGCAAGATATTAAGCCTGTGAATGCTATGACTTCACCATTCAGTGCTGTGTAAGAAGGACGTGGGATAAGGATGAAAGATTAAAATCAAGCAATAACCAACCATTCCTATTCTTCTAGTGGAACGCTTGTAGGATTCACGGGTCGTATGGTCAAATGGGCTTCGAGTCTTTCCCCAACGATGATGGTGATCTTGATGCTTGTCTTATTGGGCGTCGTGGTTATTCTACCCATTTACATGCCAAAGGATGGTGACAATCAAGCTCAAAACGATGAGCAAGCTACAGAGGATACTTCATCGGTCACAAGTGCAAGAAAACCAGAATCTTCTTCATCCTCCACCACCACTACCAAGCAACGCAAATCCAAAAGAATTGACTAGTTAAGCTTTTTTTACTGACAATAATACTCCTCATCTATCATGCATACGTATACGATCTTCATCCAGGGTAAAGGGATGTGCATTATGGGATATAAGTGTGCCTGACTTTGACATTTTGGGAGTGGGTATCACGTGATGGGAGGGATCACTCTGGGTGGTGGTGGATTTACTTGTAGCCATATGACGAAGAGTAAAAGGAGCTGTCAATGTCATTTTGTTCTCTTGGCTGCATGTTTGGCCCATGGTATAATCCTCAGGTTGTTGTTCAAGTGACGTACGGGTACCATCCTGTTGCATCATTTGCTGTTGCTGAAGCATCTTTTTGGCGTTGACCATGACGCGAAGTGCACGAATTTGCAAAGCCGTTTGACACGTTAATGCCGCTGTCTCATATACCATACTTGCAGTGGAAATGGTGAGAATTTGATGAAGGGCGTGGGTGGCCAATTTAATCAAGCGTGGCATATTGTACATGTCGGCAAGAATGAGTAAGCGTGATAGGACATGAGGTTGATGTTGTTGCGTTGTCATGAGGTGGTCGGTATAAATGTACTGAAGAAAAGCCAATCCAACAGCGTACGTTTCTGGAAATAAGAGTGTCCTATGTCGTTGTTCTCCGGTATGGTTGCCATGGTCTTCCTTCAAGAGTCGATCGAAATGTTTCCATCGTCGCGCAAGAATTGATGAATTGACAGGAATTGCTTTCTTATCAGAGGTCACAAGATCCACATCGGCCATACTTGGTTCATTCAACATGCTCAAGCCAAGTTCTTGGGCAATGGGTGCACACGTCGAAGGGGGATGTAGATAGATACCAAATGCCTCCATATCCACAGCAACAATATGATCAAAGTTGACTTGTCGCCGATTGTAATCATCAAGAAGATCACGATCTCTGTGACCGAGCACATACAAAGTTTGGCTGTTGTCTCCTAGCACACCACGATTCCACGAGCCGGTGGATAAAACGTTGCCGGTATCAATGCGCATCCATACACGATTGGATAAGTTGAGTGCCCACATATGAAAAGATCGATGCGTTGGTGTAAGATAGGTGCCTGTAAGGATCATGTGATGACCAACAAGATGTCCCATAGGAAAGCGTAATCCAGGTGGTAGTGCTGTGCCAGACATATCCGCTGAATGATCTTTGGGTTCAACATGGTTTGTACGACCCGACAAATGAAATGTTTGTAATGAACGAATCACATCGGTAAAGTTGTAGTTGGAATAAACGCAAACGGCAAGTGGATCGGTTGTTGCTGTGGTCGTATCGGTAGTGTCGATATTATAGCTGCTAGTTGCATTCCATCCAAGTGATTTGTCATAGAGTGGTGGCGAACAAGCAATAGATCGGTAGGCACCATATTGGCCTTCCAATGAGCAGCCTTGTATCCAAATAAATGTCTTCATGTCGAGTACGTTGACTTGCTTAATATAACGATTGGTCATATCTTGTCCACCCATGACGACCAGCTTGTCATGCGCAATCACTGCCAAATGAGCATAACGAGGTTGCGGACTGAAAACACTCGGGCCAATCTCAGGATACGTCCAGGTCATATTGGTAAGATTCAGCAAGCAAACATCATCCAATGCTAATAGATCTTGGGATCCTCCTTTTTCCACATGGCCCATACCACCAAAGACTACCATATGATTCTTGTATACACTGGCTGTATGGAAATAACGCGCTCGTGGAGGGGGTGTCGAGTCCGGAGAAGGCGCATGCCGTGTCCACTTTAACGTTGAAAGGTTCAAGACGTACAGATGATTGGTCATTTGACGAGAAGACACCAATCTTCCTCCAAAGACATACATGGAATCGCCAACAATGACGGTCGATGCTCCAACAAGTGATGGTGGAATCTCGCCACTCGTACGCTTCGTTTCTGTAATGAGATCAGCTATCGATTGTACTGCAGGACTCATTGGTGTATGTAGGTATGTGCGTTGTATAT
Source organism: Lichtheimia ornata (assembly GCF_029851405.1). Lineage (NCBI taxonomy): Eukaryota > Fungi > Mucoromycota > Mucoromycetes > Mucorales > Lichtheimiaceae > Lichtheimia > Lichtheimia ornata. Next base: position 161,146 of record NW_026695359.1, read on the forward strand.
ATCCAAGTGAGGGAGAGAAAAAAAAGAGAAAATGAAGTATGTAAATCGATTTGTTGGTGTACTCTTGGAGTGTCAATAAGTGAACAGCAAGGAGGAGGAAGAACACAAAGGAGAAAATGAGAAGAGGAGGAGGAGGATACAACAGCAACACGAGGCTCTAACAATCATTCAACTACAACCACCATGATCTTGTTTACATACGAGAGAGAGAGATAAAGAACGAGATTCATTTCACATCAATCAATAGTCGTTTCTCTAGAATGAACTTTCCTTCCTTGTACTTATTCTCCTCGTTGTATGCTTTAACCTATAATAATAAACGTGGATGTTGAATATCATTGGTGAAGATGAATACCTAGTGCTACTACTATAATACCAACATACATAGGTCCATCCTAGAGTGGTCATGCATTTCTCACAGGAAATGTCCCTGACACTGTGCATTCCAGTCGTCATGTTTCGATCCTCAGTCGCACCTTGTAAAACATTGACCCTATTATGCCAGTAAATCAGTATCACATGGTATTGAGTCATTAGAAGGATGAGAGTACATACACGTAGTTAAAGAGGTAGGCTTGACCATGTTGACCTTGAAATTGCTGCAGTGATAGTAGGATGCATTAGCCCTGTTATTAACCAAGGCTTTTTGTTGTTGTCGTTGCTTTGCTATTGCTCCTCCTTATTTCTATCGAATAGACTCACCCTGGACTCGATCGCATCCCCAGTAGTTAGGTGGGTTTTGCATTTGGCACATCCATAAATGAGCGTTCCATCAAGATACGTGCGATACTTTAGACCCATCGAACAAGTCTACACAAAAGGATACAGGTACATTGTTATCTTATGCATCTTCATTAAACGCTTGTTTGTGGATGCTTTACTTCTTAAAGACGCAAAGGCATACGCAAGGGTACAAAGAAGTTGGCAAAGTAAGAAGTAAGAGTGAGAAAGAAAGGGAAGAAAAAAGAAATCGCCCGTTTCGGGGTAAGAAATGAGAAACGCCCTTTTCATCGCATTCTCTCTCATTATGCGTGCGTGTGCCTCTTTTCAGGTTGTTGATTGCGGCAAGGCAAATACCATTCACGACTTTGATACAACCAACATGATTTGTTCAAATTTAACACTCATAGTAGTGGTTCCTTTATCATTTTGGATACTTGTAAAAGGAAAACAAATCGTTTCACGACAGATCATGCGCATTGAAGATAATCCGTTGCAACTCAACTGCGGCAAACTCCGCGAATGGATGCAGGTATAATGTTTGTTTATTCACTTTTCTTTGATTCAAGTAAGGATTTCAGGTATCGATTCTAAGAAAATGCATTAAGTAAGTTGAAATCAGGTTCGATAGTGTTAGAGCTACCTCGCGTTCAAGTAATGTCAGCTTTTCGGAATCAGTCTCCTTTTCTTGCCGAAACCGCGTCATGAGGGTCTCAAGCTGCGAGACTCGATTGCTCAAGTCGTTGCTGCTACTATGATGATGTGCCTGGATAATACTACTTGATCCCCTTTTATCCTTATTGGATGCCAGCTGTGGATGATCGGGATCATATTGATGGAGCGCCATTTCCAAGGTCTGCACTCGCTGCTCAAGGTATAATACACGTTCCTGAAGTTCTCGCTCACGCTGTTTGCGTCTTTCACGAAAACGACTTGATGCACCTGCATTTCGACGACGTTTTTCTGCAAGGATCGCTTCAGATGATGTAGGTGATGTCAATGATGATGATGATGGCGGAGTGGGTGATATGCTGTATGATGCTGTTGTCGGTGGTAATGAATGATGAGGTGGTGGTGGGTGCTGAGGATGTGATGATTGGGTTTGTTGGTTACTAGACCATGGAAGCGAAGTAATAGGAGGTAGTTTTGGTGGCAATGAATGAGACACTGAAGAAGACATGGTATAAATTAAAGCACAAAAGACATTCATTGCGCTCTCACGGACCAAGTGGCCTCTTGTATGTCCATGTATTCGATTGCGCCATTTGTAGTCCGCTATTGCGCCATCGTGCCGTCACTTTGGATCCGCAATTCCATGAGCGAATATGCATCGAATTACCAAATAAAGAGCATAACTTGTCAAATACGCCAATCGCAAGTGGCCTAACTATAGGAATTCTTCATGTCATCACAAAAGGGTACTGATAGGTATGCAAATAATTTATTATAGAGGATGAGGATATATGGAAGGAGAATAGGGGGACATTATACTATCATATTAAGAGCTTGCTTTACAATCCATAAGACTGACATTTGCAACCAGCCATCTATAATGTGCCTTGTAAGCTATGATGATGATGATGAAAATGCAACATGATGCACTTGCCTATCCGGTGACGCATAGAAGCTGGCCCAATGTTACGATAGTGTTGTGGTGATAGGGTAAGCTCAGGATGCGTGGAAAGATACTCCTGACGCGCCTTTTCAGCAGCTTTCTTAATGGCTTGATCTTCTGGGTCCGTTTTGTAAAGATCACACTTGTTGCAATGCCTGCACGGCTCACCGGGTATTTCACGGAAATGTTCGCAAAAGTGACCGTAAGATTCTAGATAACAAAAATTCAATCCAACCATACCTCTTGAAAGTCATGAGGTCACAAACGTAATTTTTGCTTACCTTTACGAATATCCTTTCGACAAACATAACACATGGCATAGCCTAAGTCACACAAGCGCTTATCAGTGGACGAAGTTTTATGAACTCTGATGTTACTTACCACATTGACATACAACCTTGTTGCATCCATCCGCTTTTTGGAACGAAAGATTGCATACAGGACACTGATGAAGCCGAGTAAATGATTTGTCATATATACAATTTGAATCATCCACCTACCGTCCTCTTCACCGCATCTACCATGGCCTATACAAAAAGCTGTGTAAGATTGAAACAGCCATAACTTTAAGCTAGACTCGCCTATTTACCTGCTCGACATAAAGACGCAATCCATCCTTTTCCTTTTCAAAGCATTTGTGCAAGCCTCTTACTATCTGATGGCACTGGAGGCAGGTAAGCTTGCTGCATTCGGGATGTCGACAACGAAATATGGTACCACGTCGTTCGCATGCTATCCGATCATAGGCTGTTTCCAAAATATGGCTGATATCGCACTAAAGAGATAGATAGTAGTGGTGAATACAGCGAAGGAGATCATAGATGAAGATAAAAGTGTACCATAAGCAACCAGCGTACTGCTATGACAATCCAAGATAAGGTGGTGGGATGGAGGGGTCGTAATGATTCGTCTAATTCAGCATAGCCACATGCTTGGCATCGCACCATTTGTCGATCACCTTCAAAGTGCTCAAGTAATGATCGTTCATACGCCATCCACATATCGGTAGGAAGTATCCTTTGCAACATGCCATTTTGCAAACAACCATCACAGCCATCGACAGTAATACAGGGAATCCGAGTCACTCCGCGCAAATTGCCTTGACCAAAAAGACCTTCGGCAACAAATCGTTTGATACAATCATAGCAAAACCCATGTTCTCCTTGGCTGCAATAAATCAGTTGTTCAAGAGCATAGTCGCCATAGCAGCATCCGCATTCTAACAGCGTATCATATTCCATGGAGGCGTTGATTTGCTGAGCCAGAATATGATCCTTCTCCATTTGTGCATCGAGAGCACGCCGCTTGATAATGTGGATATCGTGATCAAGGTCGATTTCCAAGTCCGAGGATGATGATGATGATGATGATGATAATGAGATACGTGGTGGTTTCCAATGTCGAATCAAGTTACGAAGCGTCCTCCAAAATCCTCCTGCGCCCATGTCGCTTAATTGGTCGTAGCTCTTTACATAGTCCCAATTGTTTTCAGCCATTACAGCACGAATGGATGATTTGCAAATCTAAAAGTAATGCATATGATTCGTCAACACGTGATATTTTGTAGAAGGGAAAAGACTGACCTTTGGGAAATCTACTGCAAGCTGTTCTAGAGCTTGATGCTTGTATCGATCGCTTTTAATCATATCCGAACGATGGAACTGTGCATAATCCAATCTCTCAGGCCATGTTCGCTCTTGAAGCATCTCTTCAGTAACTTTCTCGATATAGTGGTGGTCGTAACTCTGCAGCTTCTCTCGTAAATGCCCGACCTGGCAATCCGGAAAGATCTCTGTTGCAAGTATTCGCAATGCGTTGTTCATGCACTCCACACGATCTTGCTCTCGATGGGTGCCATGCTTGTTTGTAAAACGACTGATGGTGGTGTACTGTCCAAAAGACATTGAAGAAAGGCTGTACATGCTTGGCTCTAAACCCAGCAACCAGATTTAGTTCATGTGTCTCAGCCATGTAATAAGCACATGGAAAAAAGTGCTACGCCGTCATCTAGATGTTGCATTAACCTTAACAATAAAACTTTGTTGTTGACAATCAAAAGTACATTGGAATCTTCCTTCTTATTTAGGCATTTACTGGTCATCCATACGCATGAACATACGAGGACCATGTTGGTTTATTACATTGATTCATCCAACAGCCGCCTATAGCAACAGGCTTCAAGACAGCCGTTTTTCTAGACATCCGCTGGGTTGGTTTTATAAATTAGCCGTCCGACTTGGAGGGGTGTCCCATTCATCCACTTTCTTGTAGCCATTATTCCTGCCTATTTTTTAGTGTGCTGGTGGTTTCCATGGATACTAATGATATGGATGACCAAAGTAAGCAATTTCATAATTTGACTTGAGACATTATACAGCATAATCAATCTTACATTAAATCCCTCAACCAAGTGAGCATCATTCATCACCATCCAATAATGACAGGGGAGATGGCTCTCTGTTTCATTTCATGCATTTAATGAGCTTCAGGATTTTGGCACCTTTTTTCTTACTTTTTCTGTCGTCGGAAAGAAATGGGAAACGCGTTGAAGAAGCCATCACCACCAACGGCGGTCACATACAGTAGCAGTAGTGATGATACTCCTATGGAGAGCGATGGAGCTGACATCAGCATCCGAATAATACCAGATGACGATGATGCGTCAAATCATAAGAATGATCATCGCTCTCTTGCTTCTTCTAAACAACACAAACCCATGCATACAAGCTTATCAACAAGCGCATTATCCTCTTTGGTTCCCAGCATTCATCGCAATAACTCTACACCACCCTCCTTGTCGACCGAGTCTCGTACTCGTGCTACCAAATCTCTTTCTTTACGATCCATATCTGTCAAGAGCTGGGCGCATAACCATGATCGATATGAAAGCGGAGCAAGTACAAGTATACCATCTCCAACCACCACCCACGATAGCATTGTCAGTAATCCCAGTCGTTCAGCTATGGACATACTCTCGGATGCTCTAAAGGTGGCACAATTGGAAAATGACCGGAAACCCACTTTTGATATAGGCGATGACTCTTTGCCAAAGCATGATTTCTTAGAAGAGTATCATGAAACTATGGAAATTGACGAGATGAGCGAAGCAGACATGTAAGAAAGAGAGGATGTGTATGTGTGACTCTTAGCTTCTTATTCATCAACCTTTTTAGTGAGCAGAGGCGATATTATCTTTTTCAGCGAGTGTGGCGTCAACCTTTCCAATCACCTATTGAACACCCTGAATTCATTATCCATTGGGCATGTGGGGCAGGTCCTTGGGAAAACAGAGTGGTGCAAGAATATCCTCAATGTAGAGTGGTGGACATCGACTACAAGCCGCCTATGATGCTGAATGCTACGCCAAGTCCTCGAATCGAATACCGGCAGCTATCAATAGCAAATCGAACCAAAGATCATGGTCTCGCGGATTACCAAGACAACACTGTGGACTTGATTTTATTGCGAAATATCTGGCTTTTAGGTGCAGATACCTCTCAATGGCGAGAAATCCTAAGACATGCCTTTCGTATATTGAAACCAGGTGGTTGGATCGAATTATATGATCAAGGTTAGTGCGAGGAAAATGGTGGTTGATAGAGACACTCAATGATATACGTCATTTACAGATCGCCCTGTTGTCGTATCATCCGGTGATCCCCGTGACAGCAAAAATATATACAAACTCGAAGGATGGCGATCCACTGCTCGAACCGTTTTATCCGTGGAATGGGTGGATGTGCCACAAATCAAATCGCTTATGCTTCAAGCAGGGTTCACCCAAATCAATGACCAGAGTGTAGATCTTCCAGTAGGCGAATGGCCACGTACACCAGGTAATGGCTTTGTTAGATTGGATGGGAAGAACAAAGAAAAAAGTGGGCTTATGGATGGTGTTGTAGATTTGAAAGAAACAGGGTACCTTGTCAAGGACCTTCGAAGAAGACATGCCAAGCATTTGAAACGGTGGATATGCGAAGCTAATCATATATCGGAGAGCGAGTTTAATGATGTTTTGAATAATGCACAAGCAGAAGTAGAAGTATGTAAAGGTCACACCAGCTGGCTATGCAGCAATGCCCAAAAACCACCTTAACCCGCTTCAATGTACTATATTATATCCCCTGTTGGCAGTCGAACGACGATGAATTCCGTAATCGGCTATCACTATTAATAAATGTCTTATGTATAAAGATACGACAAGTAGTTGGGGGATAAAAGGCAATCATCCTATCAGGAATGATGTATCCCTAACAACCTTATTGGTTCAATACCTTTCGTAGATTGACTTTTGTCGGAAAAACATGTTTATTGTATTATTGATGAAGGTGGGTTCCTATATCTTTAGGGATAGCTTCTGTTACATCTCCAAGATCGTCGATCACATGTTGTACTTGCGCATCCTCTGGCTGCCGTTCAAGGCCTGATTGTTGTCGGGCGCACGGCTATCGCTTTTTTCGTAGTATGTGTTTTTCTTTAATCGCTTGGATGGTGGCTGCTTGACTACACGGTAGTACGTTGGCAGCTCACCACGATTGAAAAAACGCCTCAAGAGTCTGATGTCGTCCTTGGCTACTTGTAAAAGGATTGGCAATGCCGAAAGGACTGGTGCCGATTACTCGTTCTTGGGTAAAAAGCGGTATACCGTACGATGATATGCTTCAATGGCGTTGGACGTTCTCGCACGGCATTCGCGGAGCTCACGTCTCATAGATGATTCAGCATTGAAAATCATGCTTCGGATGGAGGGTTGAAGCCACCATTTTATCCACTTCCATGTTGGAGGGAGCTCTGTGATCATCGTCAGCAACTGGAGGTTGAATTCCTGGTTGGACGTGGTTGTGCGCAACTTGTATGTAAGCGTATCGTAAAAAGCGCTTGTGATGTTCAGGTGGAACCATGTTATGATTGCTGCTGATACGTTGCACTGACTGCATCCAATGCATGTAACAGCCTTTCAGGTAACTGAGCCCATCATTACGGCCTGTATACATGGTGTACGCAGCCAAAAACCCATTGATTTGCGCTTGTGAGAAGTCCATAATGACACCAAACATTTTGCCTGGGTTGACAAAATCAAGCTTACATGTGGTGAACATGTGAAGGAATACTGCTGATGTGCCTTTGAGAATAACTTGAAATAGCAGCTACGTGTTTTGCAAATTCAGGCGAGCGTATGACCGAAGAAGAGAGATAGCATCCTTCCACAGCTTCACGTGTGACGGCAGTGACGAAGGTTGACAAACGTATCGATTGTGGGAGTCCTGAATGCGATGCGGAATGCTGTTCCATGATATTGGCAGATGTAAGAAAGCGAGAGTTGATCCCTTTCAACCTTGTCGAAGAGTAGTGCGAGTGGATCAGTTTTTGTGGTTGGCAGGGCAACTTGTTGCTTGGCAAGCTTCGCTCGGTTGGATGGCTTGGCGAGAATTTGAGTCGATACCAACAGCAATAGCTTTTGGCGGTAATATTCACGAAGTGTTTGCCGCGAGAATGGGTTCCTGACTGGGCATGAAAAATTTTAGGGTGCCCGTTGTATTCCATATGCATCGCTTTTCAGCTATGTTATCCTTTCGGGCGTAACTCAGTGCCCTCGCAAATGACATTTTTCCGTAACACAAGCATACCATGAAGGCGATCACTGGGGTCTTCACGAAGATCACATTCAATATCGAGATTGAACTTGACATAACCCGGCTTAGGATGTTTATCATGTTCAACCTCCACATTTGAGCAAAGCTCGGTGCAATCGCTTAGAGGAAGTCGATGCTGAAGGTATAGTAGTATTACTTTTAGAGTGCGAGAATACTTACGTGTGTTGTGATAGTAAGCGAAGTTCGATAAAGTGCCATTTATGTATGAGGAAAAAAAACCTAGTTGAGAGTAACCTCTAGCAAAATAAACCATGTTGGGAATAATGGATGGATCACTACTACAATATGTATCTGAGAGGAAGATGAGGATTGTGTAGAGATGGCACTTACGGTGACACGAGATCTTTTCTATTCTTATGGGTGGTTGCAGGATGACTCCACCAAAGTCAGACACCGCAATTTGAGAGCAGATACGCCAAACGTAAACCCGACAACCATTCCATGTTGCTACAACAATCCGTGAGACGATCAGCTACAACCTTAATGTCAGGCAAGGGTGATAACAGTACTTTCAAGCTTCGTAGATCTAACCTGCTGAACCTTAGGCATTGCGAAACGCAATCTGGGCACTCTAATTTCGACCAAAGAGCTTGCAACGTCCCTTGACGCGGTCAAACTACTGGACGGCTCTTGGCATATGCCTAACACCAACAGGGATCCTTATCAAGAATATATTCAACAGCATATTCCAGGTGCTCGATTCTTTGGTATTGACGAGATCAAGGACACGACTGTTGACTTGCCGCATATGCTTCCTGCTCCTGATGCGTTTGCTGCTGCAGTTGGTGAGTAGATGGTTTACGTTGTACATCCATCATTTACCTAATAAGAAACGACATGATAAGGAAAATTGGGTATCAGCGAACAAGATCATGTTGTCGTATATGATTCCGTTGGGCTGTTTTCGGCACCTCGTGTGTACTGGACCTTCAAGGTAAGCTTTTGGATAATAACTTCAACGATGGTTTATTCATTTTCATGCAGGCCTTTGGACATGAAAATGTATCAGTATTGAATGGAGGGCTACCCAAATGGATCAAGGATGGTTATCCAACCGAATCTGTTGAGCCAAAGTTTGAGCCTGCAACGTACAAAGTGCCTGAAATCAATCGAAACCTTGTATGGGATTATGATGCCGTTCTGGGAAATGCTCGTCAACAGGGCAAAGTCGCTCAAGTATTGGATGCTCGACCACAAGCACGCTTCACTGGACAAGTACCAGAACCACGTCCGGGGTTGAGCTCTGGCCATATGCCTGGTTCCATTTCTCTTCCATTTGACAAGTTGATCGAAGATGGTTCTTTGATGGATCAAGAAAAGCTCCGCCAAGTTTTTCAATCAGCCAATGTTGATTTGGAGAAGCCTATTGTTGCAAGCTGTGGTAAGTCTTTTTTTTAATCGAAGCTTGCTCAAATGGATTTACATCCTTGTTCTTATAGGTAGTGGAATTACGGCATCGATTTTGTATTTTGCACTTGAACAAATAGGTGCTAAGAATATCGCAGTTTACGATGGTAGTTGGACAGAATATGCTGGCAAAAAGGATAGCATAATTATTAAGGATCAATAAACAATGCCGGTTGTTACGGTTAAATGATAAAAACGAAGTTGATTATGGTCAATTGGTGTTCAGGGCTTCTTAATATTAGTTAACAAAATGGTCATCCACATGATGTGATAGCATGTCAATGATGTCAGTGATAAATCTACACAACACATTATGATTACAACTGACAGCAGTGTTAAAGTATATCGTAGCAATTGTTAACATGCATGTGTTGGCTTTATCCTTGCTTTTTGCTTAAGGGAATGAGGGGTCTACTATCTATACATGTGAAGGAGGGCGAATATGGAAAATGCTGTGAGCTTTTGATGCTGACGTGGAAAAAAGAAAAAGAGGATGATCTTGACGTTTACTGCTTGCCAGCAACCTTGACAATATTAGAACCATTCTTTTCACGCATCACAAGGTCCATCTTGCTATCCTTATCAAGAGTGATTTGCACCTCCACCTTGGTATCCTTGCCCTTGGAAAGAGGAAGACAAGCTTCAGCCAAGCAAGTTGCGGGCTTATAGACGACCTTGGTGACAATCTCAGGTTCCTCTTCAATGGGTTCCTCATCTTCCTCAGTCTCCACAGGTTCCACAGGGATCTCCACCTTTTCAATGACTCGCTCGGCTTCGTGAATAGCCAAGTAAGCATGCTGGGCATCGGCGACACCAACTTCAAAGGTACGGCGTGCTGGGAGAGAAGTACCACTGGGAATAATGGTAACGAAATCACCATTGGCGTTCACCGTACCAATAGCCTTGGAAGTGTGTGGAGCAACAGTAATGACAGCTTCTTGTGATGCATCAATGGTCTCCTTATCATAACCAGCCAACAAGTTACCCTGAAGGGCACAACCACGAGCGACAACTTCATCAGCCTCGAGTTCTGTAGCACGGACAACGGTCTCATCGGATGTGAAAATCTCACGCATCTTGATGGCGAGCTTAGGGATACGTGCGGAACCACCAACAAGGAGAACTTCATCCACTTCGGAAGCATCCAATTGAGCCTTATCAAGGACTTGTCGAACGACATCTAATACCTTGCTAAAGACCTTGTTGGCCATAATTTCGAATCGCATACGGTTGATTGTGCCATGGAAATCAAGACCATCACAGAGTGATTCAACGAAACAAGGAGCAGTGTTGGCACTGGAAAGCATCTTCTTAGTCACCTCAACGGCACCACGGAGTTTGGCAAGTGCCTTGCGGTTGGATGCAATGTCGACTTTGGTCTTCTTTTTGAATTCAGCAGAGAAGTGGTTGATGAGCAAGTCGTCAAACGATGATCCACCAAGCTTAACGTCGTGAGCAGAAGCGAGAACAGAGTAGAGACCCGATCGTACAGTCAATGCAGTAACATCAAGAGAATGGCCACCCAAATCACAAACAACAACTGTCTTATCCTTCTTTTCAGACTTGTTGGCAGCTTCATAAGCAAGGACAGCTGCTGCAGATTCGTGAATCAATTGGAGAACGTTGATGCCAGCAGCTTCAGCGGCTTGGGTAAGAGCCTTGCGTTGGTTATCATCGAAATGAGAAGGAACAGCTAAGACTGCACCAGAGACAGCGGTACCAAGAAAAGCTTCAGCAGATTCACGAATATGGCGGAGGAACTTGGTTGACACTTCGGAAGCAGTAAAGGTGACAGTAGAATCAGGAAGTGTGATATTGTAAGCAGGTTGACCATCCTTTTCGATAACGGGAGCAGCCGAACCAGGAAGATTCTCGCTTTGGCTGAAGCTATAATGAGAGAAGAACAGGATTAGGTTTTACAATATTTGGATATCAATCAATCATAACTTACCTCTTTCCAAGCTCGGCACGGAAGTTGGCAACAGTCGTATCAGTGTGGCGAGCAATATCAGATTTTGCTTGAGAGCCAACCACCTTATAGCAAGTAACAAGTTAATACATGTATTCTTTTCCTCCAAAGACCATTGTTTTTATACCTCTTCTTCACCATGGAATGCGAGAGCAGAAGGGATCTGACGATCACCCTCTTCGTTTGCCAAACAATCAGCACGTCCCTCCTATCAAAGACAAAATGAATAACCTTTTCTCGCCTTCAACTACATTACGTACCTTGTTCAAGTATGCGATGGACGTATACGACGTGCCAAAGTTGATACCAATGATAGCGTTCGAATCACTCATAACGAAAGGTGCAAAGGAAAAGCGAAAAAAATAATTTTCGGATGGCGGCTGGTACGTTTGACATCGGAGCAGTCTCAGCAAATCAACATCCATTCAAGGATCACATGATCTGTATGACCTGCAACTGCATCCATCATCAAAATATAGCGTTTGTGGGAGATGAATGTATAATAGCTCTAAAGAATGAACATAAAGTATCTTCTAAAAACATAATTTTATTTGATAAAGATGTATTGTTGGCTATTATAATGCTTCCATTTTAGTGCCTTGCTTCAAGAATGACTTGTCCCATAGGCAGAGTCATTTTTGGATTCTTTGGGAATGTAATAGGACCTTCAGGAGCCATCTTATAGTCGCGAATAAGGAACGAAATAATGGTCTTCATCTCTTGCAATGCAAACCAACGGCCACTAAGTTGAATCTTGTTTAAGCATACTTCCAATCAAGTTACGCAGAGTCTATATAGTACTTACGGGCAAGCATGTTTGCCTTCACCAAAGACCAAGAAATCATCACCAATCCTTGCTGCTTGACGATCCGATCCAACAAATCGGAATGGGTTGTAGTTTGTGTAATCATCTCCTTGAATCTTTTGGATGCTGTTGTTTCGATGGTTATACCAAGTGTTGATAATAACATCCTCGCCTAAGTTTAAATAAATGGTTAACCACCGTCGTTGACAAGTTGATTCATCCATTGCGCCCTACCTGGCTTGATGACAGCTCCGCAACTAAGTGTAATGGGTTTCTTGCCGAGATAGGTGTGACCAAGCGTCAAATAATCATTTCTCATACGCATGCCTTCTCGGCAAGCACTATCCAATTTGACGAGGTCCTTGATTACTGCGCCAGTAAACATCTTGGATGGGTCCTTTTCATCAGGCGAAATGCCATGTTGTACAAGCACCTCTCGTTGCTCTTCAAGAAGTTCTTCAACGACACCTGGCTTGGAAAGAATACGATAAAGAACCACAGTCGAATTTTCGCTTGTTGTATGGATAGCAGCAAAAATAAGTGCGATGAGCCATTTTACAAGATCTTCAGTGAGTTCATCCACGCTTTCACCATGGCGCTCGGTATAGTATGTTTCAATGATGATCTGCAGCATGTCGTCCTATGTATTCCCAGTCAACAAAGTTAATTCAAGAAAAGGAGTGGGGTAATGCTTGTCACTTACAGGTCGTTCCCATGAAGGGTCAGAGGCAGCTTTGATGCGATTTTTAATCTCGGGACGTAAAGCACTCTTAAGGACATGATGATGTCTCTTCATGCTCTTGGAGAATTTACCCATGAGCCTAATCCCAAAAGTGTCAGCAAATACATGATTGATGGGATTATTGCCATCATAATAGAAACATACCACATGCGGAAACGATTGAGACCCCAGTATCTTTCCAAGAATACACTATCGATAGCAATTTCAGCGCCCACCTCGGTGGTAATGTTTTTGAAGCTTTCAACAACTTCGGGGATGCTGGCAAGCTTGGTTCCTGCGAAAATGGCTGCACTAGCCTTGCCGACCATATGCTGGACCAAAGGATAAAGGTGTGGCAAATGTACAGGTCCTAAAGGAAGAGTTAAGCGTGAATGATATAAAATCGTTTGAGGATTGGCTTACCTGCGGGGAAGTTGGTTAAGAACTCTTCACGACCCACATCGAGCTATCAAAAAGAAGCATTCGTATTAGGCAACTTAAACAATCGTTGGTTAGTGTAATACAATACGTACGAATTCCACAGCTCGAGGAGTGTAAGACTTGAGCTGTGTGGTGAGCTTCATCACGACCTTGCGTAGCATTTCGATGGTGAAGGTGTTGTCATCGATATCAGCCAACAAATGTGGATCGAATCGCTACACAATAAACAGCACGTGAGCGTTTCAAGTTGGCACATCATTGTACACGAGGTGTTTTACCTTGTTCACTGAAAAGATAAAGTCGAAATCACCATTCATGAAAATATCACGGACATATTCCGCAGCAATGATGGTTTGGATTCGTCCTTGAAGGTGAGCACGGAAAACAGGACCATACTCTTGACTCCATTTTTCGACGAACGCCACAGGATCACGGTTGAAGGAGGGTGTGGAACCAATGAGAGGCCAAGTGTAGGGCACAAGTGGGATGTCATCCTAGATAGCACATACAACAAGCGCACTATTTGTTAGCTATGCAAGTCTTAAGGAATAATATAGAACGTTGTTCATCATACTCTTGATTTGGTTACGCGGCGGTATAAGGTGTATAGCGATACGACGGCGACTGATCCAGCGATGATACCCATATGGCGACGATCCATAGTTTTCAAGCGGGAGATATATTGGTCGATGATGTCAGATGCGTTGTTTGGTATAAGAGAAGACATTTTGAGAAGAATATAAGTATGCTCGTTTTCATCGTACAGAGGTTGCTTTTATATAAGTGATTTTTCTAATCCGTGCGGAAATAGGCCGCCTCTCTCGTCCGAAGCGCTTTATCAAAAGGCTCCCTTCTCCATCAATCCCCTGGTGGTTTCATCCAATCGGCTGTGTCCGGTGCATCAGGCGCCGAAACCCTCCGGCGCAAAACACCGCGAATAAATTAATTGCAGTCTCTTCGGCTGATCACCACCTTTGGAGTAGTGCTGAGATCCACAAATGTAATAAGCAAACACAGTGTTGTAGTATCAATCTTTAATGCTTTATAGGTATCATATCCAATAAGGGCTCTTCCTGTGAATATCCAACCCCGGTATAATGTTCATGCCAATCACCTAACCCTGTTACCCTCTCTCTCTCTCTCTCTCTTTCCCTCTGTGTCCAACATTGTACCCTCCCATTCTCAATTGTTTGCCAACCATCGCCTGTGAACGAGTCCTGCTTCAACCCATCATGTCAATCCTACAACCGCCTTGATACGAGAGTCTTTGACTGAATGGCAAGTCCATGGCGTGTGCACCCCACTACAACACTCGCGTTTCTTGACACTACACACTCTCTTGCACGCTCCTCTACCACAACCAATCGTAATAGCAGTTGCCATTAGCGAAGTCTTTATTCCATTGCCTCAAACAGCATTCACAACCTTGTCACTCTACTACAACACACGTTCCTGCTCACTCCTCTTCCACAACAAAACGTACAGCAGTTACTATAAGCAAGGTCTTTACTCCATGGTCTCAATCTACGTGCGGCAACATGCCTTGCAGCCTTTTTTACGTGTACAGCAGATAGCCATTGTATAGAAGCAGCTTTATTCACGTATAGCATTTTGTATCAATACACACAACTTCTCACGGATATATGGATATGGGTTATGGCTTGGTGGAGGCCCTAAGTGAAAGCTGTGGGACCGGTGATTGTCATGCATCCAGGAGTTATCCGCGTGTATGGACCACAGCAAGTAGTGTATGCTTTTATCTTCAAGACTTGTCATACCTTTAGCTTCTCCTTCAATTAACTCCCAGTTATTGCATCTTGGTGTATCAATCTCTTCATCGCTTTTATGTACATTCATATTACACATAAATGAATAGTTCCGTCATCAGAGTTGTCAGGAATCTCAGTAGACAAAAGTGACTAGCGGCCATTTCTTGTTGAATAGAAGACTATCCTTATGTTCTTGCTTACGCCCATCACGCATTTTGGGTGTATGAGTGCTGTGTTAGTTAATTGCCGTGCCATTTGCGACGGCAGTATGCCCCCATCCAAATAAAGCAGGATATCAATGAAACCAGTGATCCTGATTGTATATGTGGATATGCTGTGTGATAATTCTTACCTTGGCACAAATCTGTGAAAGAGCACACGGCATGATAACCGCTATAATCATGCAGCTTCATTGGTCAATCAAAAAACGTCCGCAATCTTAGCCAGTAAGTGCAGGTCTTCAGCGTTTACCACTCCAAACCACATTAACGATGAAGAAAAAGGTATGCATTCTGGCGTAGCCTTTATTTATGGTTTACAATTCAGCTTCTAAGTTGTTGCTTCTACACCTGCTCATGTCATAGGTACTGCTCATGGGAAAAAGCGGCTCAGGCAAAACGTCTATGCGATCTATCATTTTCAGCAATTACATTGCACGCGATACACGTCGTCTTGGTGCTACAAGTAAGGTGTCTCAGTGAAATAACACGGCAGAAGATCTCATGCATGAAAATAGTCGACGTCGAGCATTCCAACGTCAAGTTTCTGGGCAACCTTGTGCTTAACCTTTGGGACTGTGGAGGGTATAGTAAACGATAGACTCTGCTCCCTCATTTCTCGGGATTAATGCGCTTTTGTAGGCAGGAAGCCTTTATGGAAAATTACTTTGCATCACAAAAAGACAGAATATTCAAGAATGTGGAGGTGTTGATTTACGTATTCGATGTTGAGAGCAAAGATTGGGCAAGTGATTTGCACTACTACCAGTCATGCTTGGATGCAATCCGTGCCAATTCTCGAGATGCCCGTATATTTTGCCTTATTCACAAGATGGATTTGCTTCCTGAACAACAACGAGACGAGGTAATTTAACTACTATGGGATAAGTGATGATCATGTTTTGATATTCGAAAATCATGTAGATGTTCAATGAGCGTATTACTGAATTAAGACAGCGATCGAGACCACTCCAAATCCAAGGATTCAAAACATCGATTTGGGATGAAACATTATATGCGGTAATGCAAACCTATAGTTGACTTCACAAGTGAGGATACTCATCCTTTCCGACACCTCTACTAGGCTTGGTCACAGATTGTACATTGTTTGATACCCAACATCCGTATCCTTGAATCGCATCTTGATCATTTCTGTCGTACATGTGATGCCGATGAAGTTGTGCTATTTGAAAGGACAACATTCCTGGTCATTGCCAACGCTGCCACTATTCAACACCAAGACTTGCATCGCTTCGAAAAGATTAGCAATATCATCAAGCAGTTCAATCTCGGATGCAGGTAATACCATTGTTTATATCTTGGATCTCGACGTCGTTGGTAACAAAAGGTATTAGTCGATCACAAACGCGGTTCAAAAGTATGGAAATTCGTGGGAGCACGTTCACGGCCTTTATCGATGTTTTGACCAACAACACCTATGCGATGGTTATCATGTCTGATCCCAGTATACGTAAGTGTGCATACTTGAAAACGGGCTCACAGCGGCTTTGTGCTCATGCATTTCATTGTAGAATCGGCTGCTACATTACTTAATATTGCCGCCGCTAAGAAACATTTTGAAAAACTGGAAGCAACTCGATAAATGTAGTGTACATGATTAGCCTTTTTTTCGCAAAACTTAGCATAGATATCCTTCGTTTAATTGTGTTTGATATATATATATACACGGCCCGATGCATATGTAAAGATCGATTGTGTGCAGATATAGCATGGATGTGTTATCAAGTAGACTAGGGGGGTTGGGATTTTACGTATTTTGGGATACCTCTCGAAAACCAACATACGAGCGGTACAATGTTGTGCTTAGCATTGTTGGGCTAGTATGTTGACGAAAACCTATTGCAAATGGATCTTTAAACAAGCAGAAAATGGCTGGAGGGAAAAGGAGCTCAAGAACAGCTATCACATGACCTCCGTTTCCATCATTTGAGCCGGTCGTTTGATTTGATCTGGACATAATGATACCTTTTCCTTCTTCTTTTCCCAAAACCCCCATCCACTTTTTACATACACTCTAATGCACAGAGAACTGCTACACCGACACTCATTTCCACCATGCCAGCAAGCAACATCTACATGTAGTACAGCTGGCATTTCAAGTATCATGGATAAACATGGCAATGGTAATGACCGTTTTGCCGCCACATCTCCAGATACAATGGCGAGAGATACAAGGGTGATCCCACCGGATGAGTTGGACCTGGATGTTGGTACAAATGGAGTGCCACAAGACTTACAATTAGTCACGGACATGGAGCCATTTGTCAGTCCACTGACAGAAGATAATTTGCTATATCACACGAATTCTGTAAGTCAATGTTTTGATGCTCGACATTATTGTATCATGTGCTAAATTCGTACGGCTTAGCATCCATCAAGTGAAGATGCACGCTGTAGCTACGTTGAAGCATTTGTTACAAACCAAACTCGTATGCTTCATATAGAAGCCGAGCTACGGCGTCGTACACAAATGGAGATTTCTTCACTTGTGCCGCTAGACACGCTCTCTGTGAATGAAGAAGTTGTTTCGGAACGCGTCGTGGATGATCATACACAACACCAATCAACCCGTGCATCGTTAACCCGCTCAAGTAGTCTCACTGGCGGTCGCAGTGATAGAGGATCTCCTCATGTAAAGAACAGCAAACGACCGGTTTGGCTGCAGCTTTTATTCAGAAGACGTAGCGCCAACATGCCATCCACACCACTTTCACCTCCACCCGTCAACTCCTCGCTATTGGAGAGCCATGAATTGCCAAACAGCCCAGCAACAAGTAGCGCTTATCAGCAGTATCATGAGCAAACAATGACAATGCTACACGAAGACATTCACAATTTTACCAATGGGAATTTTAGATCTGCACAGCGTGACTCTGGCATCTCAATATCCTCCACATCACGTGGGACTCATACCAAACGTGCTAGGTTGAGTCTCCATTTTGCACCCCAACTACGTTCAGTGCGTGAGGAAGGACAACAACCAGCACAACATGACGATTTGCTTGCATTCCGGTATCCACGAATGATTCACAGACGAACTTTACGCGATGCGGCCATGCGTTTACTTTCATCTACGGATGATCAGAATGATGACCAGCTCAACAAACGTTTCTCAGCTCCTGGTATATATTGTCCATTTCAGCTGGCCTAGGAATACTTATAACAACGCCATCCTGTACTCTTATAATCGAATGCTGGCCATGTGGCCATATTAAAATTACATCTTGTTGTCATTTTAGCAATAGTGTGAATGAGGCAATCCTAGTATCATCTTGTGGAATTGTGCATGTGATTACTGCGATAGGCACATCAAGCATTCTTTCTATGCGATGGCTCTTTTTGTCGATGGTAACCTAGCACCCATATGCAGCATCATAAGTTCTCATTGATGTGGAAGGATGCAATGCTACACTTTTAGGTCCCAAAGCCTGATTGGCCGAGACAACCCAAGCAAACCACAAAATCATGATGTTGCTCTTTCTCTCTCCTCCGCCCCCTTCAAAAGACAGCAGCACGCGACAATGAACGAAGCACAATCCAATGCCAGTGCTTGGCCCGATCCACCATTCCTTTACAAACGATACACAGCAGACAATCTCGACAAACTTCACAGTGCCAAAAAAACGGGTGCTTTTCCTGATACGCCTATTACCCAACCCCTGTACCCTGATTTCTCCCTCAAAGCACTTGAGCCTCCACCGCCACCTTCCGAATCATATACCATCTTTGATCAACGATGGCAAGTACACGAAAGTCTACAGTCGTTGAGTGATATGGGTGTGCGACAACTTTTCCCTGAAGGAAATATCGGTAAATGTTACTATTATGCAGCAGACTTCTGGGGCGTTGGTATTCATGTTGTATTACAAAGATCCTATCCGAGAACTCAAGAAACTTAATCGGAATCTGATGGCCCAATATCTACAGCTTTTACAAACGCTCGTTGAAAACCCTCAAGAGGTAAATGCCGTGTATTGTATCTAGCAAATCAATCTCATTGACATTACGTGCTGTTATTCTAGTATGGGCAAAGGATAGAAAATATCAGCACTATCTTCATCAATATGCATCATATCCTTAATGAATACAGGCCACATCAAGTGAGTTCAAATCATGGCATTCAAACTTGAGTATTGATTTACCTGTATGGGGGAACAATAGGCAAGGGAGACTTTACGGCTATTGATGGAGAATCAGATTACGAAAAAGAAGGAAATGGCAGCTGCATTGAGAGAGTAAGTAATGTAGAGATCTATTGAAACTTTGTCAGAAACTTATCCAACTCTTGTATAGCAAAAGCCAGAAGATGCTACGCGATTTACAAGCATACGGGGAAGATACGACGAAGCAGTTGCTCACAACTGATGAATCCCAAAACCATCCACAACCATCAGAAGCAATTGACGCATCAAATTATAACGAAGATACAACAATGCAGGAGCATGAGAATACCCAGATAGACATGAATCGACACCGTCAAAACATGCTCTCTATGATCGATGATATTCAATGATTGATTAGCGTAATGGAATTACATGGTTTGGTCAATAAAGTAGCAAAGCAAATACAAATGATCTCAATGTCTTCTACAATTTATTGCCCTTCCTTATATCTGCTGCTTAATGCAGCGCAGATCTCATCCACGGTTTTGGTTTCTTCATCAGTCACTTGAACTCCATCTAGCATAACTAATCTTGGTCGGCACTTGATACACAAAGCACGATAGCTTTGTCGTCGCTCATTCCAATGTTGTGGTAGAGCCTGCATGAATGAGATATCGCGAGAAGTCCAAGTCTGGTCATGCTCATTTACAAGATAGCTTGCAATGCTGTTGACATTTCGTGTTTTGACTGGAGGATATAATTTGGCTGTAACGGGGTTTTGACGCAAGTCCAAATGCTGAAGACGTCCCAATGATTTTATCGTTTCGAGCGTACTTGAGAGGCTGTTGATACGATTGTCGATCAAAACAAGTTTACGAAGATGTCGTAGTTTTCGTAGAGCATGTATCTCCTTCAGGTAGTTGTGGCTCAAATATAATGCACCAAGATTTGGAACACGACGGCTGAAGTCCTCTGGTAACTCTTCAAGTTGCACTGCACATAATTCAAGATACTCGAGAGTGAAAAAGTCAACAATGTCAGAGATGTGTTTCAAAGCATTGCCGGACATGTAGAGCTTTCGTGCGGCACGCAAGTATTTCATGTTGATCTCCCTGGTGTGATCGTATAATTAGAATTCCTTAGCGTAAAGGGACACAAGATACTTACACTCGTTGACCGCCCTGGTCCCGCATAGAAAAGTTAGCTAATCTTGGAATGCACGATAGACCAATGATCCGCACAATTTGGTTGTCATCCATGTACAGCGTACGCAAATCAGGAAAATTACTTCCATCAAATGCTCGAAGGCGATTATAGCATATACGTAGCACCTTGAGTTTCACCATTGGACTTTCAAGATGAATCCACTTGATATCATTGTGATCTACGTATTACGACGATAAGTTTTCTTTAGATCAGCTGGATTCACATGGTAGTTACCGAGCATCAGCACACGCAAGTTGACTAAGCCCTCAATCGAATCCAGGCTCTCGATTCGGTTAAAAGATACATCCAACGTTTCCAAATTTTCCCTAAAGAATACCATTGATCAGTACCTAACCATCGTGCAAGGAAGTGAATTAATAGCGCTTACATTCTTGTTGCTTGAAATACCAGTTGCTTGATGGAATTTGCTCTTAAGTTCAAATGAATAAGCCCGCGCATGTTCTTCAAAGGGCCACATGAAGATATCTTGTTGCTTTCAGCATGGATCGTGCGCAAGTGATGTAGGTGGCTAACTCCTGAAGGCATAACCCGCGTTAACAACGTTAGTATGTTGAACCACGTCTCAATAAATTTCCCATTTAACATACCTTCAAAGCTATTGACGGCATTATTGCATATGTCTAAATATTGTAGATTGGACAAGTGCTGAAATCCGCGAATAGTTACAAGTCGATTCGTTTTCGCCTTGAGCGTTTGGAGTGATTTTGGCAGTCTCGGCATATCTAGTAATGCGTTATTGGACCTAAGTTATAGATCAGTATCTTGTACTTGTAGTATGCAGTATTCTCTTACACATCGATAGCCTCTAGGTTTGGAACTATATCTTCAAGATCAACCAAGGTGGTCAAATGCTGGTAACTCAAGTCGAGTGCGCGCAAAGTCCGCCAATGCATGAATGGCTTAATAGAGCATATCCTCTTGGCGATACATTTGATCCCGTGTTCGAAATCGACCTCAGGTTGAAACTTGAATCTCGAGCGCAGCTTGTTCAGCATTATCTCCTCATCAGCTTCTTGATGGATTTCCAAATCATGTTCCTCGAAATGTCGCAATAAGCTTTGTACAGCGTCGCTGTTTCCACCCAAAGATGCTCCATCGGTATTGTCATCTTGATCCACCTCTGTAGATGGTTCCTGCGGACGCTGCTTCTCTTCAGGGATCCAAGGCTGGGGAAATTCTCTTTCAGTGTCACGAGACAGCTCGCGCCATTTGGCATCTTTCATCTGCCTCTGCTGTAACCAAATATCAAATGTACTTGCAATGCTAAGGTTCCTCCCTTCTGTTTTCACTCTTGTGAGTATATAGTCATTTTCTTTTCTAGAGATTTTTCAATACCTTGGTTACGGGTATGCAATGTTGGTATAGAGGGTCCACCACCGGTATTTGAAGGATTCCATCTCGCTGTGTCGTCTGCTGTAGATCTCTGGATAACTTCCTCTTCATTTTCTTGAACCATCTCGAAGCGACCGGAGATTCCTGATTCCTCAATGCTGCTGCTTATATGCGATAATTCATCAATTGCGTCATTGTCTTCGAGAGCATTGTCTTCGATCATGTGTGTGGGTTCTTTGTGAACATTGTTGCTCTGTTGATATAGTAACTCGTCTTGGTCGTTGGTCCATTCCTCAACAAAGCTTGACACCGAATCGTCCTCATCCTTGGCAATCACTTTCTGAACCTCCACCTTATCCTCCAATGCCTCGCTTTCATGTAACTCATGCGGTCTCAACATGTCAACATTGTCAGAATCGCTCGCTTCGAAATCGGTCAGCTCGTCAAAGCGTTCGAAATTCAAAAGTGGCCTTTTCATAGGTTGTGGTTGTGAAGGTGTGCACGTTTCTGAGAACGAGCTCTCGTTACTTTGGGATGTATTATGTGAAAGCATTCACTACCAGCACGTGTGTCGTATGTAGATGAATTTTGTATTTGAACAAAGAAACCTGAATTATGGACGCCATTGGTCTAGGCTAAGGTTTATACAATGAACAAATGAACTCGAATTGCCTATCCGCAATAAAAACATGCGCTTTAAGTTCGGTTAAACCAAAAATATAGTCTATTCTTATGTCAACACGATCGCCCTTGGTGAATCCTTCTAAATGAGGCATCTTGATGGGAAATTTGGCAAGCTTTCGCACACCTGGATCAGTGGTATAGCGTGGTATTGAATTGCCACCATCGTAGACGTAAAGATCAGCTATAAAAGTTTGCTTAATACATGTCAAAACCTGATTAATAAACCTACCATCAGTATTATGCGGATACACTGCCCAAAATCTTCTGCTAATCTTAGTGTTGGCTTGTACTTGCTGGCCTTTGCTCGCAATCACATCGAAACGTGTTGAACATCGTTTGACCCCATCACTCGTTACTACTGCGGTATCTTCCAAATCCAATCCCTCTTCGAAAACCATCCGCGTGCGTAGTCCATACGTATAGCGGAGTATCTTGCTTGACACCAACTTGGGCTTGGTGATATAGTATACTGCCCCTCGAGCTACAGCGATATCACCACGAGGCGCCATTGCAATAATAGGAATTCGCGAATGAAAACGCTCTTCCACAATCTTATACAGATAGTCTGAGCAGCCAAAACCACCAACAAGAAACATTGCATTCACGTCTGTGCCTGCCAGCTCGAGTTGATCTTCAATCAAATCGATAACTTGATTAAACACCGGATTGTATACCTTGTCGTTGAGCTCCTCAGCTTGCAAACGGATGCATCCATTCTGGTTCAATAGATGGTTAATGACTGCAAATTTTGCGTTTCAATGCTACTGACCTCTTCAATTAACGAGCTCGGGGCCCCTTGACAATGCGATAATAAGCTAATCGGTACAGGGAGGAATTGGTCTTCATTGCCACTAAAATATGGCTATACATGATTTGACATTTATTTACATGCGAAAGATTCCATTGCATATTTGACGTTACCTTGATCTTTTCAGTGAACGTATCCATCATAGTTTCTACTGCACAGGATGATGCAACATCTGCTGGTAGCTTCAATTTCTCCATTAACAAGGCACGCATATTGCTGTCAATAAAAGAGCTTCCACAGGATCCTCCTGATGCACTTGTGATTTCCTCGAGCGACTTCTCTTCTCCTTGTGGCCAATGCATGTGACTATAATAGTACCCATGAAAAGAGGGGGACGTAAGCAACGAGCATGTTTTGCAATTTTGACAGCTACTTACTATATAATAAGATCCACTGTGCCACCACCTGCATCAACTATCATGAAATTTTCTTGATCCTGCACGTTCCAATCGCGAGATTGCTTTTCACAATAAATGGCCGCTGCCTCGGGCTCAGTTACCATCACCAGTCGTTCGGGAGGATCGCTCTCTTGTATTATATTTGCCTGTACCATAGCCTCACGCATGAGAGCTTTCGCTTGATCATCCCATATTGCGGGAACAGTGAGGCACTAACAGCTTTGTTAGTAAATCTTAATTGGTCCGAGTAATGTGCATAATCCTTACATAACGATATTGTTCACGACCATAGCGATTTGCTCCTGTCTTTTCCATTTCCTCGCATACATAGTCATGAAATACTTGAAGATAATCCGCAATCGCATCCACGGGCGATTGATCAGGCAATAAGAACGAGGTATCTGACGCTTTTTCGGTACCATAGTCGCTCGCTAAACAAAGCTTAAAGCGCCGAACTAGGCTCCCATCCACTCTAGGCTACATACATCATCCATCAGTCTCCTTGCTATGTTGATATTGACCAAATGTATCAAACCTGCAAGGAAAGTCGACGAGCGCCTTCACCCCAATCAACAAGTCGATTCGAGCGTCCGCGATAATACAGCAAGCTTGGCACCTTGGCATAAAATCCAGAGTGTTTTGGCCATTTTACGATATCATACACTTCCTCATCATGTGCGTACTTGTAACAGCAACCCTACTTAACAATACCCAATCCATAAGCAACTCATCATATGAGATAATAAAACATAGTCGACTTGCCGAAAACGTAGTCCCTGTTCTGTGACATCAGTATCAGCAGCTACGCATTCCTCGATCCACGTTCATCTCTTACCAAAGTCAATGGCAATGATGACTGGAAATGTTACAGCCAAAGGCTCTTCAGTGTTAAGTTCGCTTGCTGGTCTGTATCTCAAGTCGGGAGCCATTCAATCTTGGATAGTAAACAAAGCAGCCAGCAAAGGTGCATAACAACGCGGGATTTCTTGCTGATCGTTTGTCTGCTCACAACCTCCTTCAACCAATAGAATTAGTTCCAACACTGTATTTTGCTCTAGACATTATGCTAAGGTAGACCTACATAGGAACGTTCCAATCCTTGTATCACCAGGCCTTGTTCTGAAGAATCCAATACAAATTTGCTTCATCATGCTACTATTCGAGTCTCACTGCACATGCCTGATAATACGAAAGCTGCTTATCCAACTCCGTTATGCCACTGCAACATTGCCGGCGATTCCCTTGACCTTGCTTTTTATTCTTTCTTTGGGATACTCTACATGTGTTCTCATGTCACTGCATGAAATCTTGGCATCATAATAGAAAGGGGGAAGCGGCGTTAATGCTACATGAGATGGTCAATATATATCTATTCATACATCTTTATGAAGCTCATTCACACATCGGCTCATTGTCCTCTTATTGCACACACGTTAAAAATTATGGCCTTATCACCGATATGGAGGATATGGACAAAGAAAATACATTCTTTGTTTCATTATACTAGATGAAAGCGGTGCATCTCGGATGAAAATGATGCGCTTTTTATTACTAACCTACACGCTTAAAACAAGACATTATACAAGATAGTACTCGTAGTCTACGCATGACACACTATCAGAAGTTGAGTAATCGGATCCACTAGCTTTCAGCCTTGATCGCAATTTCGTTGGCCGGAGCAGACTATGATATAAAGGCCGCCACGCTGTATCTATCTCTTCTCGAGACACCAACATGAACTACAATTGGCGCACCATCGATATTGACCAGTATGATGAAGACGCATACACTGAAGACGAAATATTAGCCAGCTTCGAATCGCAAATGCCGGCTGACCAGGCTGAAGCATTGGCACAAACGCAGAACACGGATGTACGCAATTTGTTGACGCGGTAAGTAGGTGGTCTTTCGTACCGAATTCAGATAGATGAAGAAACTAATACCTATGACTAGTGGTGAATACGGCAATGCTCTGTTGCGTGCATTAGAAGACCCACCTTATGGCCGTCATCTCACTCAAGCAAAAGTAAGTTCCAGCGACAGTATAACTTTTAAGGCTCCAGCATGTGTTTAACGCGCTAGTCGTTCATAGGCAATCATCACACAAACAGTGGTTGATACACTAAGCTTAATCCGAGCAACCGACATTGAATCCACTATATCCACCTTGAACTTTGATCAGAAGGACCTTTTAATGAAGTACTTGTATGCTGGTTTGGCGAAACCCGAGGTGTACAACTCAGGAGTTCTCTTAACATGGCATGAAAAGGTTGGCTGAGTAGAATCCATAAATAACTATGTTAGTGATTAACCGAGGATTATTGTAGTTGACCAAGATAGCCGGCACAGGTTGCATTGTGCGTGTGATGTCTGACAAGCGTACTGTCCTTTGATGTTTATACACATGTCACTAACAAAGTATCACATAAACAACATTTTTTTTCACCTGTATCGGTTTATTTTCGCTTGTGGGCTTGATCTATTGTGGTTGGTTTGCTTCACTCTTAAATGCATATACTTACCTCCTGAGAATTCGGACATTTGAGTGTGGATCTTTAATGGGGTCTGGGTGACAAGCGGTCATGGAATCCCTGCATCAATTACCCAACAGCAGGTTTACGCGCTCATGGTATCACAATAATTGCAATGCACTAAATTGACATACACATCAGATGAGACGTTGGCAAGTCTTGGCTCGGATTATACTTTCCCCTTCTAATACGCTGGATTAGGTTAAAAAGGCCATAAAAGAGCACTCTTCCCGAACCCCAACTTTTGTATTTTAACACTTCTTTTACCGCTATGGCAAACAAGTTGCATTTTTATGATATTGCTCAAAGAGTCGTCCAACAAATTCGGAGGTATGGACCTGGTGTTATCCCTAGAGCCATGTTCGCTAAAGAGGAAAAAGTGAGGCCGAGTCCAAAGCCCATCAAACGCTACGCAGCTATCCAGGCAATGCCAACAAGGCTGAACGCAACAAGGTATACGGTATTGAGCACCCTGGATCCACTGGTGTGATTTATGTGATGGATCGTGCCATGCAACATGGTTTTACATATGGCGACTCGTCCTGGGGTAAGGCGCCATGTATACTACTTGCAGCTGTCTTTGTTGTGTCTAACCATGTTCCTCATAGCCAATTTTGGACAGGGTGCACCAGAAGGTATGGTCAACGATTACAACTCATCAAAAGACCGAGTTTAACCGAGAATGCTTAGTTGGTCATATTGATGGTTGTGCCGAAAAGCCAAGCAATATCGAGATACCTGTGGAATCTTACGAGTATGCCCCAACTGCTGGTATTAAACAACTGCGAGCTGCTGTTGCCAACCTTTACAATGAAATATACCGCCAAGATAAGTCATCCAAATATACATATGAAAATGTAAGTGTATGCACCGTAGAGTAAAGTACCAAGATGGATAGCAAAGTTCCATACGCGTACTTAACCCATCACTGTTTTCAGGTGTGTATCGTCCCTGGTGGACGTGCTGGCTTGACAAGAGTTGCAGCTGCTATCGGTGATATTAACGTTGGCTATTTCCTTCCAGAAGTAAGTGTATATGGTATGCCTTTTGTAACTAGCATAGGCTAAGATGATGGATGATACCAGTATACAGCCTATGAGCAGATGCTCTCAGTTTTCAAGAAGTTTGTACCTATTCCCACTACCCTGGACGAAGAGAATCGATATCATATTGATCCATCCACGATTCGAAAAGAGATATCGAACCGCGGTCTGGGCCTTATTGTAGCCTCTAATCCCCGTAACCCAACTGGTCAGTTGATCGAGAACGAGGAATTGAGGGATCTGGTTACTATATCACGAGAACGACATGCTACCTTGGTCATGGATGGTAATGAACCCTTTCACACGCCTTATTACATACATATTAATAGTATCACGCGAATTAGAGTTCTACTCGGCTTATATTTACTCGCATGACGAAAGTGAGAATGGAAGAACCGTCAGCATTGCTGAGTTCGTCGAAGGTAATATTGCTGGCTGGAGAATCAGCAATTTACGTCCAGTTGAATAATACCTTTGTGGGTTTCCGGTAGATGTGGATGAGGATCCAGTGATTATCATTGATGGCTTAACCAAGAACTTCCGAGTACGTAAAGAATGGTTGACATCTTATGGACATCTGATTGAACAATACGCTGGTTTAGCTTCCTGGTTGGCGCGTATGCTGGATTGTTGGGCCTAAAGATGTCATCTCCTCGATGCAAAGTTGTGGATCATTCCTGGAAGGTGAGTCATGAGAGCTTTTATCTTAGCATCTTACGACTTACAGATCAACGAATGCTCGATAACAGGAGGTGCCAATCATCCACTTCAATTGGCAGCTATTCCTCTGCTTGATCCATCGACGTACAAAAATGAAGCCAAGTACTTGCAAGCCCATTTTAGATCCAAGCGCGACTTTGTTCTTGCACGTCTCGCCGAAATTGGTCTCAAGGTCAAAGTGCCACCTGTTGCAACGTTCTATGTCTGGCTTGATTTAAGTGCCCTCCCATCACCTATCGACATTGGGCTTAACTTTTTCGAGGAATGTCTCAAAGAGAAAGTGTAAGAAACTAGATATCCATTGCGATTACGGATGGCTGTAGCTCACATGCGTCTTTTATAGTATCGTTGTGCCTGGAATATTCTTTGATGTAAATGTAAGTATCATCGCGAGGAAGTGTAGACAAATGTCATAAGACCGGTTGTTAACGACGTTTCTTTTCATTAGCCTGCAAACCGACGTGAATTATTTGAGTCACCATGCCATCACTTTGTACGTCTCAGCTTCGGCCCTCCTATGAGTGAGCTCGAAAAGGGTCTAGATGCTATCGAACGAGGTAAGAGGTGTTGAGTTGACAAGAACGTATATATATTAAGTTGGCTCACGAAACTTTTTTCAGTGGTTGCGAAATTCTCTAGTTAATTGTGATGCGTTTCCGCTCTCTTTTGGCTATTCAATATCAATCAAATAAATGATGTATCATTGAAGGACGGGACGAAAAAGAATCCTGCGTATCATAGTTTGCAAGGCATAAACGATAGGCCATTGATATGCATAGAATCGTAAGGTGCACGAAAACTTCCACCTTCTCTCTTATTTGTTGTCAAACCTAGAAGCAAAAGTAGGATTATATAAACCTTGCCATTGTACATACATTGCTTGTCATCCACTGACTCTTATCATCTGTTTCTCTGATTAAGTATAAATAGCTGGCCAACAAGTCGTGATAAGCACAATCGATCAGCCTTACGCTTAATCCTACCCTATTGCCGGATGATAAATTCAGTTGGGTTGTGGTTTCCTCCATACTGAGCCGAGAATAAACCTTTGGCTTTTGATGCAGTGCATCATGATTTGACCATTATGAAGCTGACAATAGCCAAGAGACGTTTATAACCCTTGGCGAATGAAGTATGCAAAACAATATACGACATTTATGTCGAGCGTTTTTCTGATAGCGTGATAGGCATGTTCGTGGCACCAATAGCAATGCAATAATGATGATAATAGTAAAATATCTTCACGTAGAGAAGTCGTTTATTCATATGGTGTTGTTGAGGTGTTCGCAAGGATTAGAAATAAAAGGTGTGATTAAAAGTGATAAGAATCAAGTACTGTGAGATTGATGTCAGTGTTTTAATACGGGGCCAGCCCTTTATATACTTTTGTCTACTATGTGGTTGTATTCGTACGATGATGTTTGTATTATTGAATCAGTATTATTGTAAATGTGGAATGCCTGCATTCCTATCATGTTGCATGAAGCATCTATTTTCCGATGTTGCCAGGGATACAACAGTTGTGGGGATATTATTGCGTGATAGGAATGTGGATGTAAAAGTGTCAAACGGGAGATCAACACATACACTTTTTGCACCGACAACAAAATGAACCTCAATCTTGGCATTGGCCAATACAGACCGTTAAAACACTCGCTGGTAACACTTTGAGTGAGAAACATATGGTTCAGTAGGTGAGTTGGTATCTGCATGGATGCGGGTTGTTAAGCCGCAGTCAGCAACACGGACCTCAATAGTCATCATCACCATAGGTTTCGATTTCCAATTTTGGTGGGATCGAGCTTTCGCCTCCCGCAATATAGTTTCATTAACTACCAATAACTAACAATATCCAACTGGAATTACGACGAGCTATTCTATTGCTGGGGTGAAAAATTTCCTCTTCCACCACCACCGCCACCACCACCACTCCTCCCTTAACATCCTACTAGCCTCTCTTTTTGGGGGGGGGGAGGTAGTGGTAGTAGTATGATGTTGATGTAATGATGATGATGCACAACTTGAATGCTTGATGGTGATCATTGTGGCTTTGTGGGAAATAAAATTGCAGAGTAGTAGTCATAATTCACATGCACTTCATTGCACATATTCGTTTTTGCCTAGTCCTCCATTTTCTGCTATTGCGCTACTATCCCGGCTAGTAAGCATTGCCATCTCTTGTCATTTCCTGTCTCTGTTCTTGTTAGATCCTGCCTCCATTCCCTCATTCTAACCACCCTTACATTTATCGCTCCTCCTTTTGCACATGTTGTTATTAGCTACGAATTGAGAAGAATGCCTCCTAATGCCTGTGTACTGCTGTACTGTTTGCCAATAGAAGATAATAAATCGTTATCAGCTCCTAATGCTTGTTTGACTATGACTATATTACGCCTTCCACGATTGTTACAATCCCATACACATGCACATGACATGATGCATCAAAGATAGCCAAAAAGCCTTATGATACAGTGTGGGTTGTTCCCTTGCCTGATCAAACTAGAAGATGTAGTGTATCATAGATTTCGGCAATTAACACTTATCAGCATCAAAAATTTGAGCTGGCTCATCAACAATGGTATTTCATGCAGATACCTCGTTATTGCAGCATTCACTTTTCCCCTTAGTATGAAATACATGCAACTTATTGTAATAAGGGAATAGCCATTTAATTGAAGGGATGAAATATACAACTGGTAATAGATGAGCTAGAAAAACTATATACTAATGATTGGCGCCATAATCCCATATGCGTACTTCACCGTCGTCAGAAGCAGATATAATTTTAGTATCTCCAAGAGCCACAGCAGTTACAGGTCCACTGTGTCCTTCCAAAGCATGCATGCATTTTCCGCTTTCCATATCCCAAATACGTACTGTTCTATCGTGTGACCCGGATATAACGCGTAGGTTATCGAAAGCCAATGTCCATACACCTTCGACATGACCAAAAAGAGTACGTAGACAAGAACCGGCAAAATCCCAAAACTTGATTGTGTTATCAAGAGCTGCCGATACTATGATTGGTGTATCGGATAAAGAACCAGGGATTGTATCGGCTAATTGTGCTGTAGACCATCGTTGATCACCTTCTTCTGATGCGCATGCAGGTCTGAAAGGGAGTTGTCGACTCGCACTGCTGCGATTGATTATATCTTGAGAGCCTTGTGATGGTAAAGCTTCTGTGCCAAGTCGATGTTTGAACCCCTTTGGGCTGGGTAATACAATTTGCACCTGGCCAACATGTCCTTGTAGAACCTTGATGCAAGACCGTGTTTGTAAATCCCATATCCTAATGGTGGAATCATCGCTCCCGGATAACAGTTGGTCGTTTGGACAAAGACGCACAGAGTTAACCCATTCTGTATGGCCAGTTAATGTGCAACATTCACCGGCTTGGAAATTCCATACGCGTATAGTACAATCGGTTGATCCACTTGCAAGCAAACGTGAGTTGAAATGGAGACCAAGCACACCTCCTCTGTGTCCTTCGAGTGTTCGTATACATTTCCCAGTATGCCAATCCCATATCTTCAACGTATGATCCATTGCGCCGGTAACTAACTTCATGTTGTCAAATTGTAACGCCCTTACGCACCGTGTATGTCCAGTCAATTGTCGTAACTCTTCTCCAGTCTCTAGGCTCCATACACGCACCGTTTTATCATAAGATCCCGTAATTACGACATTATTCGAGTCGCAAAACTGAACGCACATGACACCATCCGTATGCCCTTGTAAGATGCGCATACTGTAATTGTTTTGACGCCAATTGCGTTCCACCATAAGTCGTTCGCTGTATACTTCTTTCCATGGTCTCCTCTTGACTGTTGTTGATGATGGCGAATGCTTCTCTGTAGGATACAAATCTCCTTCAAACGCTTCCACTGAAACACTGGTCTCTAATTTGGCTCGTTTTGGTGCTGATAAAGTTGCCTGCGTATCAGATCCGCATGCGATATGTAGAGATGCACTTTCTCCAAGCCGATCTGTTATTCGTCGTTTGGGCTTTTTGTCGAGTAAAGGAAGACCCCATCCACACTTTGTACATTTCTTGTCGATATGTTGTTCACACATTCTGTGCCACAATGCATCATCATCGGCAAGGGACTTCCATGATTGTGAAACTTGAGCAGCATGGCAAAGCGACTTGGCATCGAGATACGAGAAGATGCGTAGTGATAATTCATGAGGAAGTATTGAGCTGAAATCGATTCGTAGTAATGGCTTAATCTCATCATACAAGAACGATAGCTGTGGCATACAACATGTTGATAGTAAGCCTTTCAATATAAGAATACGCTGTTCAGCTGGCGCTGCAGAGAATAATGACCAGATATGTGTAATCGCTGCTCTGTCTGATGTTGGTAATCGCTCCATTTGCTACAAGGAGTTAACATGAGTTGTCATTGTTCTCGTTTCGTGGTGCTCCACTCACCCTCTGCACATCTTGAAAGTTGAATGAATCAGGCATTCGTCTCCTCGTCAAGTCTGGTCGATGTCGATAGCATAGCTTTCGTGAGTTCGATACTTGAGTAGGTACATGGCGAGATAAGAAGCTGTGGTGTATCTCTGGTGTACTTTGGTGGCCTGAGTAATTATCTTCACTATTCATGTCTGAAGAAGGAGGACCCCGAGCCCATGATCTCATCATACAAATTATAGCTGTGCTGCACCCCAATAAAATCATTCAATTTTGTTTTCGAGAGCATTGTACATGTAATTACTGTTAGGTTAATATCAAAAAAATCACTATAGCTACAATCCAATCTTATTATCTATTGCTACGATCAACAGATGATTCAGCGATATCCTTTTCAAGTTCCTTGACCTTCTCTCTCGTCTTTTCCTTCCAATTAGGGTCGCTTTTGCTTAGAACTGCAGGTGGTTCAGTAGCTGACGTATCTTCGATCACGATATGGCTATCTTCTTCCCATATTTCAATTCGTGGATGAATCGAATGATGATAAGCCTCCTCAGCTTTCTGTGCTTGTTCTTCCGTCACGCCAGGTATGTCGGCTACTTGCTCAGCTTCTTTCTCGGAATGAGGCTGTACAGGTAAATCATCATCATTAGATGGGTGGTCAGAAGATTGAAGGCTCTTGCTACGGCGGAACATATTTCGTAGAGGACTGGAATAAGATGTAGCATCTGCATTATTTTCATCCGCAGCTTCTTCTTTGTTTCGACGGAGCCAACTTCGCACGCTTGAAACTGAAGCTTCATTCTTTTCCACATTCGCATTGGCTTGCATGGCACCTCGGGGGTTTACAGGTTCCAAAAAGCGGATACCTTGTAATTCAGTATTGCTTGGAGCAGTCGATTGTGAAGCACCATAATGATCACCCGGTATTCTTTCGTCATCAGAGTCACCAGGTAGAAAATCTTCTTCTGCTGTATCATCGATATCTATCGTATACCCTTTGTGATCCATAGTGTCGCCGGTATACGCTGCTGATTCCTCTTCTTTTTTACGCTCAATAGTGTTGATCAACGTATTACGCTGGGTTTCACTCATGATTGGACTTTCCCCAAGATCACCATTCTCTGCCTGACTGCGTCTAAAATTAAGTGGTTGACCGAACTGCAATTTAGGTAGGCGAACGACATTGTTGCTGCCAGTGCTAGTAATTGATAGGGTCCGTGTTCTGATTCGCTTGCCGAGTTGAAATAGTGGGATCGTTGTACCATGGACCAAGGTTGATGCAAGCACAATAAATAGTACCACAGGGCTGATCAGCTCGATAATGACCGGTTTTTCGACCTCTTCTTCATAAATAGCTTCCATTTGTTCTTTGGCAATCATCGAGAGAAAGACTGCGCCAACACCCATGGGACCAAACCATCCACTGAAAACTGCCTCACGATATGTTTTGATGGCTGGCATGAAAGGTTTAAGGGCGACAACGATAGGAAGGCGGCGGAAAAGCAAGATCAGGATAGCAATAACAACCAATCGCCAAGGAGTGAGGCCTAACTCCTGGTTTCCAAAATCAGACCATGGCTACAAAATACCCACCATTAGTATTATTAGCATACCCAACTTGCACGTGGTATACTCACAATGATTGCCCCAATGTAAACAAATACTGCCAAGTTCAGCATCATGTCGATCACATCTTGAAAATGAGCCTCCTCTGTTTCTTGACGAAACCAATCATCCCATGAAAATGCATTGCCAGCAGCAAAACAAGCAAGAACGTCATCGCTTCCTGAGAAACCGGTCATACTCATTAAGAAGAGCTAGGAAAGATATATGAGTTATCCAAGCGTATAAAGTCATTGAGGCGAATTACGTACTGCAAGTGCGATAGCAAAGCAAAGGAATGATGGCTTGTCAATCAAATGACTATGCAAATATACAGCAGTGAGATTCAGCGCACACCTATTCAAGGATTGTCACAAAACTTACTTGCGTTCAGACCATTGTAGGATCTTGCGAGCAACGTAGCCGACAACAACACCAATAATGATTGATAGCACGATCTGAAATAGACATGTTTCATAGATCCATTTTCCAATAGCCTTGCCCGTGCCAGGTTCGCCAATGAGAAATATAGCCAAGAATAGAAAGGGAAATCCCATTCCATCATTACCGCCACTATTATCATTATTAAATCAAAATTTGCTCCTTGTTATTCGACTTTCGTTCATACCTTTCTGCAGAGAGTGCATTGCGGATATGTGCAGGAACGTGCTTTTCTGCAAAACGTCCCTTCACAACAGAGTTTGCTAAAATCTATTTTCAAAGTTCAGCCCATCTGGTGTTGATTCATCTTGTGTATCGCTATACTTACTGGATCTGTAGGACATACGCATGCAGCAATTACGAGAGCGTTAAGCTAATGAAAGTCAAAGTAAGTACGCTAAGAGAACAATCAGCTACAACAAGATACATACATAATCCAATGTTGGTATCAGCGCCCAAATAAATAGACCGCTAACCAACCACATGAAGATCATGATTGGTATCATCAGCATAAAGTACGTCAACCACTCCTTCCGCAGGTAATGCCTGTTAATTCATCAAACATTATTAGTTAAGCGTAGTCTATGCCTTGAATGTGATATATACTTTGGTAAATCGATCCCAACGGCCATCACCTAAACGTGTATCATTAGCATTAAGTCATTGAAAACATCATGGTTCTTATTTGGTACCTGAATAGCGATGACACAACGAGTTATCTCTTTGGTGATTTCATCGGTGTCGTTCCAATCATATGGATTAAATCCGTTTGCAACTAGCGGCCCTGCAATTATGCCCACGACCAAAGCAACAACTAAGCTTATGGGGTCAGTACAACCATATACATATTAAGAACTTGAGAAAGAGACTTAC
Source organism: Lichtheimia ornata (assembly GCF_029851405.1). Lineage (NCBI taxonomy): Eukaryota > Fungi > Mucoromycota > Mucoromycetes > Mucorales > Lichtheimiaceae > Lichtheimia > Lichtheimia ornata. Next base: position 196,674 of record NW_026695359.1, read on the forward strand.
ATGCTTCTGATATAAAGAGCCGCTCTTTAACGAACATAGATACAAAGCCAAAAATGACAATGAAGCCGCTCAGGACAGCGATTGCGATTGTGAATTTCGAGAATTCACCTGGTATAAGTTCAACTGACATTCACAATTATCGTAACTGACTCTATAATACAAGGTAAAGAGGATGATAGTGCGAGTAAGGTAAAAGAAAAGAAAAAAGAAACAAGGAACTGAAAAGAAAAAAAGGAAGAGGAGGGAAAATGCCGTTTTATATCTGTTGGCCGATAATGTTGTTCCGACATTGCCACTCTCCGCATTTGATGAAATCCCTGTTCTGCAACATGTGGTAGATGATCAACAGGTGTAGCTCACCTGCGTCCACAATCTTACGCTGGTTAGTGAAAACCCTTTTGAGCGTTATGAGGTTCTCATGAGTACTCTATGATATGGATCACACTTCAAATGAAACATGATCTACCGCGTAAACGGTTGCAACAAATTGCCGCCATTGGAAACTTGACGTGTGTTACTGCAGAACAACGATCGCTAGCATCAGTGATATCTGTGACACAAGCGGAGCTATGGTGGCACAGACTTGACGATTAACCCTATATGTCGAATTGCAGAGCGCCAAAACGGGGCTACTTTACCTGAAATTGTGGAAAATTGAAAAGCAAATCCCAGGTACACTTCAAGCCATCGTTTACTCTTTCTTTTGTGTCCAAGCTAAAACAATTCCTTGATATTTAATACATATACAAAATCAATTTACTACAAAGTTGGAGAATAATTGCTAATCGTTACTATCTTTCACCGGATAGGGAATTGTCATCGTTTCGAAAAGTAAGCTCGGCTGGGATCCCGCCGATAAGCCGAGCCCGATTCTTGAATGTGCGATTATCAGTGCACCTGGTTTCTAAGATAAATTGTCGCAAATAGTAATGAGCTCCTTGGTGAATTTGGCTATTTCATATGCTTCTTTGGCCAAGTCCCTTTTAGCAGCTGCACTTGCAGATTCAGGAGATTGACTGAAAGAGTTGTCACGGATATAGAGCAGAGTTTCTTTGGAATGCATGAGATTGGACAATACTGAGGTTGTCTGTTGTCGTTGTGGAAACTCGGGAGCGTCAAATGTACTTTCGCAAATTTCCATGACATCCGTTACAATGGTGACGATAGCAGTGATGATTTCGGCCACACTCTTCCCTTCGTCAGGTGAGCGCAATGCAGTGAGCAATTGTTGTATGATCTTCACGATGTGATCTGTCTCCGTTTTCAAGTATGCCTACATGGAAACATCATGAATAAAGTGTTATAAAGGTTCTTTGAAAAAGATACATACCGATAATTCTGACAAGTTGCCGATTGCTTCTTCCTTGGACAAAGCAGCATTTTGATTCGAAAGGCCTTTGTCAAAAGCTATGGTTTCATATTCTTGCGACGTCCTACTATCTTTCATCATCCCCAGCGTTTTGACGAGATCGACAACAACTGCCGTTAAATGACCTGCTGCTCCATCCAAAAGACTCACGGGACTAATTCCCATACCCCGTGCATGATTTTTTGCGGCGTTCAACAAATTTGATAATGCTGTCGAAAACTGACTCTTCAGGGAGACCAACTTTTCTGAAGTCACCACAGTTGAACGGCCACTGTTTTCATAAGATTCAACCTGCTCTGTTATCAGCTTGCAGGTGAGGACGATGCTTTGCATGACAAAAAGAACATCAGATGGCTTGCTTGACCTTTGGCGATATATTGTTAGCTTTGCGGCCATGAATTCCTCGATTTTCTTTGCACAATACCTTGCCGTTTGCAATAATTCGTCGATAGACGTTTGATACGAGACGACATTGGCATGGGAGATGACCCCTTCGTCTGTTGGCTGCAAAAATTCGCTTTCAAGTGCGCTCTGCTTCGATAAAACAGGTCGTTCAAAAGACGTCGCTGTATACTACGGTTAACTATTACTTCTCTTGATATACTATCTTCATTTACCCTTTATCGTACGTAGCTCGATCCGGCACTTCTCATATTTACTTTTCCATTCTTTAACCTATAGATATCGGTTAAAAGCTGTTTACTCTTTCGTTATGATACAATCATACCTCCATGTTCAGTTGTCGTGCCCGATCTTCAGCGACTTCTGCAATAGCTTGTAGATCATTGTTTTTGGATGATAAAAGCTTGGTTTGTTCAAGCAAATGGCTGATTTCTTCTCGTACACCCTCTATTGCCTATAGGAGAATGTTAGCTTGGGATTTGCAAGTTAAACCATAATCTTACACTCTGCTGATGATTGTAGTCTACTTGTAGCTGTCGATGTTGGTCATCCAGACGATTGTACTCTTCCTGTAATTGTCTCAGACGAGATTGCAGCTTTAAATTGGTAAGCGTATGTTAAAACCAAAGCTGTTTCACGTGTGTTATTGTTATCCATACCGTTTGTACCTGACCGCTGTCACCATCTGAGCTCTCTTGATTACGTTTTTCTCGCAGTGTCTACCAAACGTAACATTAGCAATGGGATATACTTTTTCATTGTTAATTCATACCATAACTTCATCCTCAAGTTGACGGCATCGTTTTGTAGCACTTGCGAGTTGATGTTCATAGTCTGCCCGTACTTTTTCCAGAATGTCTGTTGCCTTTACAGTGTGTTAGATAGGCACTTAAAATCTCATGTGTCCTATACCTTATCGCCTAGTCCCTTATTATCGTTGTTTGCGCTGGTAGGCGTTTTGTTGGATACCATGTTTCCCAAATCCGCCATTAAACTATCAAGTGACTGGAAATTGCTCTCGCTTCCAGATGCGCTTCCACTGCTTAAATGCCCATTGGTAGCTGCGGTCATGGATGGTTTCGGAGGCGATCTCGATGGCTGCTCATGATGAACGTCGCTTGAATTATTCATCGATGTATCTTCAGCGATATTCCTTGTGCTTGAATACTCTTTTTCTTCATCAGTAAGCATAACCGTCTCAACATTGATCGTTCCTTTAACAGGTATAATGTTTGTCGATTGACTGGCTTGGGGTTTGCTGGCTGGAGATTCATGCTTGTTGATATTCGGAACTGGGGGAACTGGGGGCCTATTGGCGCCCTGCAAATCAAATCAGCAAGCAGCACCGGAACGAGAAACCCAATTGATTATTGTACTACTCACATCTGATTCCAGAACATAGTTGTATCTACGAGCAATTTCATGATACACATCACTTGCTAAATCTTTGAACCGTGAACTCGGAAGTGTAGCGAGTTTTTGCCTTGCTTGATTGCGTCTTGGATGGAATTCTTCACGAACCGCTAGGAATGGCACTATTTCCGCATTTAAGCTTTTTTTGTAATATAAACAAAACCTCAATGTAGTTATACCTTGCTTATCTTCGGCAACCCTTCGCATCATTTCATCATACACATCCATTGCAAGTTCATGAAATTGCAAAGCGTTGAGCCTTGAGAGTTTTTGGCGAGCAGAAACGCGTTGCGGAGGAACACCCTCACTTGCCTCTATATACGGCGACAACATTATCAAGTAGATCAAATCACCTTGGACCAGACATACCTTTGGCTAAGAGGGATGCCAAGAATTTCTTCAGTTCAACATAGTAAGTCCTCGCTGCTGTCTCGTAAGCAGCCGTATTTCCAGAGTGAGCGCGCCCAGAAGCTGAAACTGTTGAGTGTGTTCCAGATTGGTGACCGGTAGAACGAGATGAGCTCGAGTATGATCGGTTTGGTGGTGTCGAGCCCCAATCATCGTGGGATGACATGGATTGTGGTGGTGATCGTGAATAGGCCATTTCAGTTGCTATTGAACAAGGAACAGCCCGAAAAGAACGATCTCCCCAGGCAGGTTACAAGCGGAGCTATTGGCTCTCCGGTTCCTGAAGCTGGATTTATGTCATGCATCTATATCATGCGCGCATTAAATTTTTATTATCTTTTTTGAAGGCCTTTAAGGAGCCTGTACAATTGCAAATAATGTGAATATAGTCACTTGGGCATCATGATGCTTTTTAACTTTCATGTAGGACCAGGGTTGATGATACACTTATATATGGTATTGGTCAAGAGATATCACATTAGCTGGGAGGAAATCTACATGGAAGCCTGTTTTATCCGTATTTCATCAAGTAATGACTTGCTATCATCATAATACTAATAGATAGTTATTAGCAAATGTCATCCGCATATGATTACTACAATGCGACCACCTACAGGGTACTTGTAATCTTGAGCGACTTTGGCATATTTTTCGGCCTCGTCCCATTTACAGAGCACTGCATTCTCTCTTGCTAGGAAAAGCGCCGCTTCTGCAACTTCTTCTTTGTAATGCTAAGCATGAGTATTAAATGAGCACAATCAAACATGTGGCATCGTGATTTCCAGAATGTACTTGCCCCCACTTCCTGGTACTTTTCGAATGCCCGCTTGAAATACTGTGATGCCATTGCTTTCTTCCCCATCTTGTCAAACACCCGCGCTAATTGAATCAGAACACCGTGTTTTCCTTCATTGTCACATTCGGCTGCCCTAGTATAACATCCAGCAGCATCCTGATCTTCCTGTAGGATTGCGTAGCATGCCCCAAGAGCTTTCCACATGCGGGCATCGTAAGGTCTTTTTGAATTGATAGTTAATGGGGTGTATTATTGCACCATTATATGAAATAATTACCTTAATTCAGTTGCCTTCTTGTAGTAATAAGTCGCATAGTAGGGAAGACTGAGTATCTCGTATGCTTGACCCAACCCATACCACGCACGGTAATCTCGACTATTCACATCTAGCATATATGTTTTGCTTAGTATCTATCAACGGAGCTTTGCTTCCAATTACGCCATACTTATTGCCCGCCGATAACATTCGATGGCAGCGTTGGTATTTTTCATCTCGATATAATCATGTCCAAGAAGGGTCCAAGCAAGATGGTAGTTGCGATCAAGCTTTAAAGCACGCTTAAAGTATTCCACAGATTCTGCAATTTCACGTGTGATACTGTAATAGTTTGCTAAAAGGAGTTGATTAGGTTTCTTTTTCTTTTTCTATGTTGTATAATAGACGTACCAACTATACAGCAGGTTTCAGGTCGATATCGATCAATCCGTACACAGTCATGAGCAAGCAAGCTCAGTTTATGTCGCGAATCTTGCAAGTATAAGAGATTGGAATAGATATCCATATCCTCAATTCGATAGGGCTGTTCCTTGCGCATCTCGTCAAAAAGAGCTTCGGCTTCATTGTAGTCTATCACAAAAATTAAAAAAGAGCAATATACGAGGATTCATGTAGCATTTACCAAACATATCGTAGCATGCAGCCGCAAGTTGTGATTTGATATATATACTGTTCGGGAAACATCCTGCCAGCGGCCTCATTAGCTCCCAAAATGTGTCTGATGGCAAGTGCATTTCTAGGGCAAGGCGTGCAAGGAATAAATCTTTCATGATGCTGTCCTTCATCTGCTTTGCTAGCGTAGCTTGTAGATCGAGAAACTTTTTCGCTGCACTGTAAGTAATGCATTCATGCTTGTACTTGAAATGCTGGACTTACATTTTTCCTTGTAGTGGCAAGGGACCCGAGCTCCATCCATGCTGACCAATTGTATTCATATTGATTCACTGATTCCAGAAGTGCTGATGCTGCCAACTTGTCAAGCTTGCACTTGCGGAGAACAATCCCATATCTGCTCAAATTGGTCAATTTCTCATTTGCTGCTTATAAAGACTACTTACAAATAGAGTCCAAAAGCATCCAATTTCTTTTTGTCATGGAGATCGTGAAGCTCTTCGTAAAGCGAGTTTAATTCTGTATTTTCAGCCAATGAAGTCTCCGAGGCACCTGATTGCGAAAAGTGAGAACCATTGATTTTGATTTGTACATCCAAACAAACCGAGTATATCTTGCGTATGTTCCTCCTTCCGTTTCTCTCCAGCCTACAATAAAAATGAGAATCCAATAGAAGTTATCCCTTATATTGCCTTTGATAGGTACCAGGTATTTCGCATAAAGCTTCAGAAACATCAGCTTCGGATGCGTGTAGTTGCTGAGAATGAACGCCACGTTGTCGTATTGACGCATTTGGAACAATGCTTTCGCATACTGATACTTGTTGTACTCTTTTTCTGTCAAAGCAGGAAGCGACGATTCGTAACTTGTTGAGTATGTCGCGATCGAGGCGGCATGATCGGCATTCTGTGTATAGCTGGAGTCTTGGTTGAGATGTCTGTCGTCTATGCCATCAAGTATTTCTGCAGCCCTGTGCAAGCGATATTATGAATGAGGGATACGAGACTTTGGTTCCTCTTGTACCATTTGCTCGAGATATACAAACAACGATCAGAACATATCAATAAAGCTTGCTGCAGATGTGTCTTAAAACATATGATCTCGGAATCCGATCGCTGCATGTCGTTCGTGTCTTTTCGGGTACGTTGCGGAGAGGAACCACATCAGAAATTCGCCTCCTTGTAGCCGCTTGCTGCAAATTCACTTGAACTCCCGACATATCAATGCCTGCCCTATACAGCAGGCCAAACATGGCCATGTTCCATCATTTCACTCTGAAACCTATAGACGGATTGACACTGTATATAAATGAATGATGTTGTTAATTGGGAACATTTGACGTGCTGATGCGAGTCACCTTATTGCCCTGACCTTGGTGGACAGAATATTTCGACCTAATTTTTGCTTTGGGATAACGTAGATATGCCATTGCTTGATTAATAGATAATGGGCATTGCCACCTTGTTCACCTAGAATCATGATTTACGCATGAAGCAAGGCTCTTTTTAGAGAGAGACGGGAATTACTGGTGAAGAATCCTCAACAACCTATCAACCCATCACCAAACATGATATATTTGAACAAGCATATTCAAAAGATCCATCATCTAAAAGACTAAAACTACCCTCGTTCTATCCTTGGAACAGCTTAATGTTTAAAGCAGCATAGTAATGAAGATGAACACTTGTATCAAAGAATACTTGTTAGAGGCAAGTGAGGTTGACACACCTTTTATGCGAGTGACATTATGCCATGCATGAAACACAATGGTGCCAAATGGGACTCCGAAGAGTTTATTCTTTCCGCCAACCTATAAAACTTTTTTGAGGTTGACTTCGGGATACCCATACTCGACTTTTAGAGTTCCTTGCAAATGGTTGAAGTAGATTACGATTATTTAGAAGCTACTCTTTGCAATCTATCCGGGAAAACACCTCTTGCAGAGCGTTTCCGTGCGCTTTTCACCCTTAAGAACATTGCTGATGCACGATCAATTGATATCATTGCAAAAGGTTGGTCGAACTTGGGACGATACCAGGGTTGTAATTCGCTAACTCCGGATACTGTAGCCTTAAGCGATGAATCAGCTCTGCTTAAACATGAATTGGCTTATTGCCTTGGTCAGATAGGTAATCCGACTGCAAACGATGTATTGAGTCGGGTTTTGGGAGATATGAACGAAGATGAAATGGTGCGACATGAGGTAACCACTGTAAATCACTGATAACGAGTGAGATCATACTAAATTAAAACACAAGGCGGCCGAAGCAATGGGTGCTATTGGTTCAAAGGAATCTATCCCTGTCCTTGAAAAGTATCTGGATGATGCCAGTGAGTCGGTAGCGGAGACCTGCGTTTTGGCGATTGACAAGATTCGCTATGACCACGACCCGAAGAATGTGGCTGAGAGGGAAGCGAACAAGAGCTTATACAATTCAGTGGATCCTGCACCGCCAGCCACGACATTGTCCGTTAAAGAACTTGGAGAACAGCTTGTTGACACTAGTCTTCCCCTTTTCAAGAGATACCGTGCCATGTTCGGTTTACGCGAAATTGGAAATGCCGAGGCGGTGGAACAGCTGGCTAAAGGATTGAAAGATAAGAGCGGTAAGCATACCAGACTCAACGCATATGGCTAATTTCTAATGTTTTTTTTCGCGCTGAAGCTCTCTTTCGACATGAAGGTATTTAAGGGCGTATTCTGTCGATTTTCGAGGTATATGGTAGTTAATGGTGAATGGTTTTTTCCATAGTTGCCTATGTTTTTGGACAGCTCCAGCATCCAGCATCAGTACCAGCATTGACCGAGACATTGAAGGACTCTAACGAACAGTATATGGTGCGCCACGAAGCTGCTGAAGCCCTTGGATCAATTGCCACACCAGAAGTGCTTCAAACACTGCTCGAATATAGCAAGGATGACGAGCGGGTAGTACGAGAAAGCTGCATGGTTGCACTTGACATGTACGAGTATGAGACTAGGTGAGTGATCTTGTTACCACAGCTACTACAAATAGCGTACTCAAACTTTGAATCAAGTGGCGAATTTCAATATGCAAACGGCCTAGAAGCTCAAAACAAGGACAATATGCACTCCTTAAAATTGCAATAAGGAAGATTTGCCAAAATTCAAGTTTATCCTCGATGCCTTCGAAGTTGGTTCACCGTCATAGAATATAATGCTTTAATAAATCCTACCCGGCCTTATGGAATGCATTTAGTCTTATTAATGTCTTATCTCAAGACACGACACTTTAACAGCGTGTGCTTCGCACCAGACTACACAATCCCATTATCCTACGGCAAACAGGCGTTGACACTCATCAACAACCGGTTTTCTTAAGTAAATCCGGTCATATTTATTGTAGTGCTGTTTTTGCATGGTGTAGTAGCTTTACTCGATCGATATCTAACACATCTCCTTGGCGGAAGGCTAGTACTCTTTGACTAACTTCATTTTCCTTATCTACCCATTATGACAGTTGGTGCCAATATCGCCTCCTTTTAGTTCTGGCTGCTTTTGTACTTTGTCTCGTGCTTCGAGGAAAAACGTAAGATCGCGGATTTGATCACAAAGTTCCCTGGCAGCATTCTTTTTTTCAAGTAGCTTGCTTCGTAGTGTCTGACTCTCCGATAGTAGTTCAGTTGTTAACTGTGCAGCCATTTAGTATCCTTATACGCGCCCATAGTGATATACAAACCTTTTTTTCTGCTGTCAAATCAAGCTTTTGAGATTCATTGCTGATAGCATATTGCTCCGTTTGATGCTCCAATGTATTCTTCTGAGCAACTGCCTTTCTTGCACGTTCGGATTTCTCGCAGTTACGAGTTATGATATTCTCATTCATGCATTTGCTTGCATGAAACTCCTTCAATAAACTTTTCACCTGGTTAGAATGTACAGAAAGTTGAGTGGTCAGCCTGTCCAATAAATCTTCATAATATATGCGCTGCGAATCGAGTTTTGTTGTTAACAAGGATGAAAATTCCAAAGATAAGCTCTCCATCTTATCCTACATATTTGTATTTTAGAACTTAGACGACTGAGTTGATGAGTTTTACATACTTCGGGGATTGTATCTTCATCACTATTTGAGAGCTCAACGATCTTTCCATCCACCATGTTCTGTATTAACCTATGGACATAGCTTTTAAAGAAAGATCAGCGACCAATTTCCCATGGTTACTATAATTCGCATACCCATCACCGACATAGTCCCAAACACGTTGCGTCTCTATTTCTAGTGCATATGGATGACTTGTATCCTTATAATGAAGTAAGGCGTGGTTTAAGCCATCATCTTTGCATCCTGCATGCCCACATATCAAGCAGATCCATAGAGATTGCGGAGAGCCACAATCAGCACAGCGAGTAAGGTCTGACGCAAGTGAGCTACGCTGGTCAGTAGAAGGCATAGAAGGAGCACGGGCTGTAGAGATTTGCGAATATCGGCATACTGGACAACTTAAATATCCATTAGTGTGCAATACACAGTTGTATCATTAAAACATACCTTCCATCACCCCATTTTGAAAGGCAATAGTAATGAAATGTATGTTGGCAAAGAATGGTCAGCAGACTGCTGATACGTTCGTCCATGGCCTCTAAACAAACTGGGCAAGTTGGCGCTGTATCCTCGTCGTATTGCGGGGTTGGCAGAAAAGGAATCGAGTAAGGGGCCGAAAAACCAGTATTAGCTTCTATTGAGTCGATAAATAGGACTTGGCAAACATCAGGCTGTTTGTAATGAGACATGTGTATTATTTTCATCTTGAGCACTTATCATATTACCTCCATAGAAGTAAACGGACGATTACTATATTGCCAATAGTATTCACGAGCAGCTTCCAAATTGCGAAACTTCATAAGCAACGTACAAGTGGTAGAACTCTGATCGCTAAAATTATGCATTAGAGTATGATAACCATGGATATTATTCCTAGAAAACGTTATACCGTATGATCCAATAGTGTTTCACGAAGATATCGACTGGACACACAAAGTTGAGCAAGTCCAATATTGAATAATACGAAGGTATATCGGTGGTACATGTGATGATATCTTCGCAAATAAAGGTATTGCTGCCGAAAAGCTTGTCTTTATCGGTGCTTATGGTGGCTTCAGTGATATTGCTATATAGACGCAGCACAGCACGATGAGGTTCGGATTCGGCTGCGATTGGAAAAAGTACGCCTATTGGAGAGACGTCAATTTGCGAGGTGTCATTGCTTCGCATGCCTTATTATGTGGGAGTATCTTTATGGAAGAACGAAAAAATTGCTGAGCTTGATAAGTTGCAGCCAGAGGCAAGAGGAGCTGCAGAGACAGCATCATGCATACCTAATCCACCAATGAAATTACGTGTAAAGTGAGGGTTGGGATGGCCAGCGGTTTAAAAATGACGTTGTCCTACTCAAACACGCTGAACACCTCTTACACGTTATATTCCTATGCTCAGGGTACCTCAGTTGTTTAACAAAAATGCTGCAAGATATGTATCTACACGCCCAGTAGCAAGGTCCTTTCGTTATGTTTCCGTAAACACTGCCACTTGGAATCGGAATCGGACGTGTTCATTCAAACCTGTCATCACGATGGCGACTGTTGCTACCGCAACGATTTTCATGGCGTATAATATCCATCACAATGTGTATGCACTTGAGCCACCAGGTAACATAAATGCTTCTTTTAATATAAACACACAGTTACTCAAGTGCATAGAAACTCCTAGGCACTGGCGATCAGATTTGCCAGGCTATCATGCAAAATGATTTTCGACAGTTGAAAAGGTAAGAAGTACTCTGTGTATAGCTCGATACTCAAGCGACATCCATCAGACTTGCAGATGATCCAAATTTCAGTCCAAATGTGTATCATCAATACGGTTGGACACCATTGGTGAGACTCGCTACGCTCTCTCAGAGTTCTATCCGCTAACTGCATCGCACCCAGCAAGTTGCTGTGATACAGGATAATGAAGCCATGGTCAAATTCCTGCTGGATAAAGGTGCAGGTAGGTATAATGATACATTTTTATATGAACGAGCTTATTGACAAATGGATCAACAAGATCCTAATCTTGAGGATCACTACTATCCAAGGTCGCATCAAGCAGCGAATGTTCGTCAGGTTGACTTTTCTGAGGACCTACTGCCGTATCGTGACTATAGAGAGTACACGGCTTTGCATTATGCAGTTATTATCTGCAATCCAAGAATCGTCAAACTGCTTCTGGATCATATGGCTGACCCTTTGGCTCGCAATTCTCATGGCCTTACTCCTCGTGAATATCTCTATTATGTGGAACGATTTACAGGAGAGCAGAATATAGAGATAGATGGTTTATTGCGCTCTAAAGAAAGGTCATATCCAGCTGACAAGGCTGCTCATGATGAACGACAGCGAAAAGCACAATTACAGCGAGAAAAAGAATATCGCAAAAAACACCCTCTGGAAGATGCGCTCAAGGCTAAAATTGTTGGTCAACTAGGGCCTTTACATGCACTAGCAAGCGCCATTCGTCGAAAACAAAATGGGTGGCATGATGAAGACCATCCTTTAGTATTCATGTTCTGTGGCTCTTCTGGTGTTGGTAAAACCGAACTTGCTAAAGGTATACGAATCGCCACGTATATTTTAGATCGCAATACTTACCAACTTCTCGTAGCTCTTGCCAGTTACCTGCATGGAAAGCAAATGGACAAGGGATTCATCCGTATCGATATGAGCGAGTTTCAGCATAAGGTACCATGACATTCCTCAAGGATGAAGCAAAATGTACATCGGATGCTATTCTAATATACTTACATTAGCATGATGTTTCCCGGTTCATCGGATCGCCACCTGGTTATGTCGTAGGTGATATGGTAATTCTGTTGTATGATATGGCTGATCACCTTTTGTATAGGGTTATGATGAAGGAGGGCAGTTGACCGAGAAATTAAAGGAGTGTATGTTAACTACCTCACAGCCTATCTTTGAGCACTTTAATTGATTTATAAACTAGGTCCAAATGCTGTTGTGCTCTTGGATGAAGTGGAAAAGGTAAACAGCCGAATATCGTAAAAATATGCTCAATCTAATCTTTGGATAAATTAGGCTCATCCAGATGTGCTTACAATCATGCTACAGCTATTTGATGAGGGACGTATAACCGATGGGAAAGGAACGACTGTGGAGTGCAAGGATGCAATTTTTGTAATGACTTCAAATCTTGCACAACATGAAATCGCCGACGAGGCTGAACTATTGCGTCTCGAAGCCTCTGTATCCAACGATGCACAAACTACTGGCACTGCGACAGCGGCGTCTTCTGGTGCACATGAAACAACCACTGGTCATAATGACAATGACCAACACGAAGAACTTGCTGATGACGGAGAGATATCTTTATCAAGGCAGTTCATCGAAAGAACAATCTATCCGATCCTTTATGAACATTTCAAACGCGATGAGTTCCTCGGTCGTATCAACGAAGTATTATTCTTCCTTCCTTTCAGTGAGGATGAACTACGTGAGATAACCTCCCGAGAGCTACGACGATGGGCAGACAAAGCACGTGTCCGCCATGGCATCACCATGACGTGGGACCCCGATGTTGTGGATGTATTGGCTGAAGGATATAACATACGTTACGGTGCACGAAGCATAAAGTACGAAGTGGAACGCAAAGTAGTGAACTTGATTGCAAAGGCGAACGAAAACGACGAGGTCATGGATGGCGGCCGTGTACATGTAATTGTTGATAAGACGGTTGGCAATAAGCGGCGTTTATGCAAATTAGAGATTCCCGAACGTGGTGGCGATGATAGAAAGCCAGCCAGTGGAGGTTGGTTCGGCAGTAAAAAGTAAATGCAATAAATGAGCACTAGCCAATTTTTGTACTTTTCCTCAAAACCTCAGCGCCCTTATTAGCTCACGTTCCTCCATGTGCGAAGCTTGTACGATCATTGCAACTGTGAATTTTCATTATATTGCTAGATCATATTAAGAGGGTGTACAATGCTATCAGTACTATAACTGCTCTGCACGAAAGTGAACGCCACTAAACTCCATGTGCAAATGAGAACCAAAAGGTAGACAACCTTCCAAAGCAGCTTCTGAAACGAGCGAGTTCATAGTTTCGGATGCACTTGCGTCGTTTTCTAGAATATTCGCTGTAATATCACAGAGTTGATTCCATATGGTAGAGAATACTGCAAAAGATGTTGTTGTACCAGGAATTGCAGGATGGTGACTAGGGATGCTTTTATAATTATATTAGTATACAAAAATCATGTGCTGTTCTTCCACCATACCTGTCTAAATTGCGCCATCCGCATTTTGTAACATTATCATCAGCATCAATCGAATTCGATTTGGACACACTATCGTCTGCAGAAAACACGGGATGGGCCTCAGTGATAGTAGGGCAGAATGGTGGAACTATCATATGGTCATCTGTCACATCGCTTGACATGGTTCTATCAAGTGGTGGTATCACGTTGCCATCATGGGACGACTGGATATAAGGAGCAGCTTGCTGTGGATCAGGCGCGATATCACGTGACTCCTGCGTTGACGTCGAATGGCTATCCAATAATCGGTGAACTGCTTTGGCAAAGGAAGCAGCTGATATTCTTCCATCATGTGATTGATCAGATAAACATTGCGTGTCATCTATGAAGGTCCCTGTCCCGTCATGTGCAGGAAGACTTGTAAACCCATCAGAAATTGCCACAGAAGACGACCGCTTCCCCGTATCTGAAGAGTCTGTATCAGATTGACGCACCGAGACACATGAATCAGATTCGGATAATTCAAATGTTGTGGAGACGGAATCACGACGTATTTCAGATGTTGATGACGAACCAGACTCCATCACAGAACTAATAACATGCCAACCTTCCGATGTTGGTGAAGAACATTGGCTCGCTTTAGAAGATTGGCACAACGATGTATCTGAATGCGAGCTTGTCTCGGCATCTAGCAGATAAATTTGACTCTTATAAACTTTTTTTCTTTGAGCAAAAGCCATGATGACGAAGTAAAAAGAATAAATACAGCCATAGGTGCAGACCACGCATGAACATTAAAGCATGCTGCTTTCACGACCAATGAGAATCCTCCTCTCATTGTAGAACACCGCCCACGCCTTATTGCGATGGCAATGACTACGTCTTATTACGATGACGATTTATAACAATCACGATCACAGTGACTACGACTACGACTACGACTATTAACATCGACGATGATGACGAAGACGGCAATGAAGGGGATTATTATTACGCCCAGTAGTTAGCACTGGGATAGCTCTATTATCAAGATCATGTTGCGCTTCTTGCATATGCTATTACGTACATCTACTCAATATTCTGATTCACTTTTGAACGACACTTGTTGGTAACGAGATTTTTCAGCTTACAGACACATAGAAGTGTACCCAAGAAATTTCAGAGTATCTTCTTCGGTATGAGCATCATCTTCAAAGCTACATATACAATGAAATCAGTATATGTAATCCTAAGGATTCACAAGAAAATCACCCGGATTGATGTCTTGCAATTAATCGTTATTCAAAGATCGACTTTGCGCTTCGCGTACAATCATTTTGATTTTGACAGCAATCGATCCCCAATTCGCCTTCTGCCTTGACCGCGCCTTGGCAGATACACAGAAGTTAAGGAGGATACCAAGTTACAAAATGTACTTCCACTAGGTTATACAATAATTGTAATCATAATATCAAGCACGATGAACAATAAGGCATTCGTTTGTGCTTATATACGTTGGTCTACTTGTTACATATCACATGTTTAAAGCTCACTTCGCACCCACTTCCATGTCCCATCTAGGAAGGTGCGGGATTTCGTCTCGCTAGAAATTATGCGTTATGCCTACTCCTACAGCCTACCCTAATCACGCCTACAGTGGCCGTACGGGAAAAGACGTCCTTAAGCCATAACTTTACAATGAAGCATAGGGTTCTTATTAGAACAAAGTTGTCCGGCGTGGCTGGAAGTAGCTAGTGAGTAAGTGTCAGGTTCGTGGTAGGCAATCAGGGATTTAGCGAATGTCGCCATCAGCCAAAAAAATTTTTTTTGGTCGTCGAAAAAAAAGGTGATGGAGTGGAGCTGGATGGGGGAATTTTGGGATCATCGCTGTGGAGGTTCATGTTCACGTACAAGAACGTTTCCAGCACGACCAGCAAGTTTTCTCATGACTGGCCACGATTGACGGAAAAAAAAAGTTTTGGCGAACTCTATGTTTCTCGCTTTAAGTGGTTCCATGGTCACCTTTATCGACCCACGTCAGTAAAATGTACCCGGCAAAACATAGAGCCGTCTTTGTTACACAAGGCCCCAGACCCAAAAAAATTGTTTGCATGTACCCCAAACTCAAAATATTTGCAGCCTCAAAAAAAATTTTGAAGATGGTAGTCGGTTTGATATAGGGGTACAAAACGCTTGCTGGGTAGGGTACAAAACGTCCGGTGGGTAAAAGTACAATACGTCGGTGGGTTAACCCACCGACGTTATGTGCGAACTGGGTTGCACACAAATCGTCATCCCATGGGCGAATATTTAGACGTTCTTGGAGGCAAAATGAAACGTATGAGGAAAATAAAGCACACTTTTGGTTATCCAATGTAACATTTAGGCTTAATCAGTATCGAGGAGTTTCCCTTCTATGAAACTGATGCAATAATGTGATTCAAAGGCATCCGAAAGAGACCACATTCTAGAGTTAATATCATGTTTCGTCCTCAAAGGTGCTCAATAGGTAGTTTATACGTATTTAATAACATCTTGAGGTAGATTCCTCACATTAATAACGTTTTGCGAGTTTCAAAGTAGTGATTTATTTACAAATACCTGTTTAATGCTGCATAGCCGACGTAATGTAGAAAATTAGAAATATTAATAATACTTTTGACGTTCTTTACACCGTGATATACCTTACCCACCGAACGTTTTGTACTTTTTACTCACCAGGCGTTTTGTACACCTATGTCAGCCTACTTTTAATTTTTTCATCCCAGCTACAATAGTTCGCCTGACCGTGGCACGCACTAACATTTACCCGGAGTTTTTTTGTACATGTATCATTGGCGTTATACGAAGGCAACGACTCAGTGTCTTGCGCTCTTTGCATCCTTTTCTTCCACGTGATCATTGCACTGCTGTTGCCAGTTACCATAATTTCTCGCAAGGCGAGGAGACTAAGAGATCACATCCTCACAACTACATGACGTGACTTGCCTCTGACCGCTGTGATGCCTTACTCAAAGTTGTCCACAAGGATTGCTTTTATAATTGTAAACAAAGTTTCAGATGCCGTCGACTTGAGACTTGTCGAGAAACAGAAAAAAAATTCGCTCCTGTGGGACAAAGGGGCATGTTTCATATCTTCTCTGATCATCTTGTGTCACTAACCAAAGTTGTAGAACAAGAGTGGTTTTATAGTTGAATTTTCAATTTCAAGGGTGGTTGACATGTAGAATGCTGAGAAATGGGTAACAGAAGTTCATATGAGAGTGATCACGTGGTCAAGAGGTACAGGAGCTGGTAGCTACATTCGCTGAATCGCTTGTCTTGCATATCAACCTTGATACTTTGTTGATGTATGCCTTGAGCACAAGGAACATTTTTGCTTTTGGGTCGTTGTCGAAAAAAAATTCAAGAAGGTTGACCTCCCGATCCAATTTGGCTGGTGGCGACATTTGCGAAATCTGCGATTGACAACCCCGATCGTGAAACTTGCACACATGGTTCCTTTGACCCTGACGAGCAACCTTGTTCTCATAAAGACCCCACGCTTGATTGTAAAATTTGGAGATACAGGCACCTTTATGTTTTACCTATGCTCGCTGTAAGCGTGATGCTATATGATAGGTGCTCTCTGTTCATTGTCAAGTCGTGGTATGAATATAATAGAGCCAAAGATGCAGAGGGTCATGTTTGTGTTAGGAGGTACAGCAAATTGAAACCCGCTTGCTGTGACCAACCTTCACCATCAATAACGCAATGACCTTACCCTTAGCTCTTGGAGAGAAAGAGAACGAGATAAAATTTTATGCCGTCTCGTAATCACGGTCATATATAAAACGATTATCAGGTGAAAAAGTAGTGCTTTTATTACGGGCATCTGGCTCCTGCCTGTTGGCATATTAGCCGCCCTAAACCGAAGATCAATCTTGAACGCGATGGCGCTGTTGTCCATGAGTTGCTCTTTCTTGACTCCATTGAAGTACAGATTTGTGGTTTCGCCGCTAAGAATACGATGTTATTAATGATTAGGCAATTATATATATCCTCGTACTTACTATGCTAAACGGATGATTGTTCCGGCAAATAATGATTCGAGCAAGGAGACCAGATCTTGAACAGGAAATCGTACTCGCTTCCATGTCCACGCAAAACATCCTTCCGGTTTTCAATTATGTTTAATCTAAAACAACCAACAATCAGATATGTTCTCCAACTTCAAACCAACAGCACTTACACGTTGTCAAAGCAACGAAGAATCTCCTTTCTTGCTCGCCAAAAACGTGCATCCTTAAGATCATGCAGGTAATCCTGCGCTGAATCCATGTCTCGTTGCGCAACTAACTACAAAAGACAGTCCGTGTTTATCACTTGAATTACACGGGCAGGACTAGCTTACCTTGGACACCACATTCCAGGTGGATTTTACGCGTTCCTCCAAAGGAGTGATGGACATTGTATGCTTGTTATTAATGAACACCCTAAGTCCTCCCAAACTTCGTGCTGGAAAAGTTTGGCCTGGCCGTCACCATCACCCAGGTCCAACGTTAGGGATCCGCATTTGCGAGATCGCGTCTCGTTCCAAGTCGGAATTCCGTCGCGAGATTCTCGCGAGAACACATTGCACCTGAAATCGTGGACTTTGCTATTTGCCCCATGTCAATTCCAGCACTCGATATAAACTATGGCACCGAATCCACCTTTTGCGGATCCTTCACGGAGATATAGCTATCTAGAAAGTAACAAGGTAGCGTATATGAGTAGTGACTCATCAAGCAACATGATCAGGCTTTACCTTATTATAAGGATTAAACATCACAATGATGGTCACCATACAGTGTAGCACTATGAGTGATCACAAAGATGAGTGCTTAATAACAATGTTTGCAAGAAATCGGATACGTACAAAACTTTGGAAGTTTGGCCTGTAAGCAACCAAAGAAGTATGACAGAGGAAAGAGGCGTGTGGGAGTATGATGGACGGCGACAACATCTTTTTTTGTTGTGCACGGTGGGCGTGGGTATTTGTATCTGTTGGGGATGATGCCTGAGCTGATAAAGTGATGGGGCGCATATACCAGGCTTAAGGTATAATGTTGTCTATGCATACATCGGCCAAATTAGGGCAGGTGATAAAATCTATCAAGGAAGTCAGTCATTTCTACTCCTAATGCACATCCCCATTAATACAACGGTGACTTACCATGTTGTCAACCTACTCCACACTCACACCTTCTTTTTCATAGCATATCGACGTTGTAGCAATATTTTCTTCATTAGACCTCCTCGAGAGCACCTGCCTTTCGCTTGTTAGGGGTGGCATGTATCGTCAATGCATGCGGAAGTGAGAACTGGGGTGTGAGCTTGGACGCAAAATGCTGCGAAGTGGATGACTTGTCTTTCAAGCGTTTCTCAAACAACTGTACGCTTGAATAACTAATATGGCGATTTGGTTACATAGAATCATCCCCAATTAGCACGCGTTTTGCGTTACGTTTGCCAGTAGTGTCAACTCTAATATGGCTAGCAGTTTGAATGGGATCATGCAAGCTTGAACAGGAACTTCCTGTTCTCTGCTTGACAACATGCCGTCTGTATTGGGAGCCTGGAAGTTTTACTGAGCTGCATGAATCCGGGTTTTATGACTCATATTCTTGCCCTCGCAGTAGTCATCGCCATGTAATTTGGAGGCAGTTTCTACCATTATTGCTCGCATGTCCTACAGGAAGAAGAATACGAGATTACCAAAGGCAGAAGATTTTGTAGTTGATATGATTATACCCAGGCCATGCTTCTGAGAAGTAATCATGACATAAGTTGAGTCACTGCTGCTTGCGAGATCTCCTCTCGTTCCAAGTCGAAATTTCGTCGCGAGAACACATTGCACCTGAAATCGTGGGTCTTTGCTATTTGCACTATGTCAATCTCAGCACTCGACGTAAACCATGGCACCGAAACCATTTTTTGCAGATGCATTACAGGAGATAGCTATATAGAGAGTAAGAAGGTAGCGTATATGAGTAGTGACTCATCAAGCAACATGATCAGGCTTTACCTTATTATAAGGATTCAATATCACAATGACGGTCACCATACAGTGTAGCACTATGAGTGATCACAAAGATGAGTGCTTAATAACAATGTTTGCAAGAAATCGGATACGTACAAAACTTTGGAAGTTTGGCCTGTAAGCAACCAAAGAAGTATGAAAGAGGAAAGAGGCGTGTGGGAGTATGATGGACGGCGACAACATCCTTTTTGTTGGCACGGTGGGCTTGGGTATTGTGTCTGTTGGGGATGATGCCTGAGCTGATAAAGTGATGGGGCGCATATACCAGGCTTAAGGTGTAATGTTGTCTATGCATACATCAGCCAAATTAGGGCAGGTGATAAGAAATCTATCAAAAAAGTCAATCATGTGTACGCTTAATGCATATCCCCATTAATACAAAGGCGGCTTCCATGTTGCCAATCTACTCTTAATATTGGTATATGGTTATTTGGTAAGCAGGAAGGATGATCCGATCACCTTTGATATCAGCAACCAAGCCTCACCTGGCATTGCGCAATCGTAGTTTGAAGAAAAAATGATGCAAAGACAATCACGCTCGCGCACGTTGTTATCGCTGAAGGTGCCATCGGCTTCCGTTTCTGAAGCGAACACTCATACGAACATCCTCGACTACTATTTTATTTTTGGAATTTAACACAGCAAGTGATTTGTGATAGCCGGTCTACGGCATTGTTTGATGATGATGATGCATGAACATACATGGAGTACCCCAGTTACTCAATTCACGTGAGTCAATCTATGTGCTTGACAAACCTACATCACAGAATCTAAAAACTACATATCGCTATCTCAACTTTTACATTGTCAAATGAAGATGTTAAGTTTGTGGCGTCAATTATCTACGTGCTTTTGAGACACCGACAATGATAAAAGCATACAAACACCACGGAGAGTCTTCTATTTAGCCAAATATTAACATATACTATGCGCCTGATTGTACGCGAAAATTATGAAGAGGTTTCTTCCTATGTTGGTAATTGTCGCAGTTGCTCCATCCCACATAGATACTTGACTCACAAGCGGGTGTCATTAGCCTACTATGTCAAAGAACGAATCAATCAGTTTGCCCCCACCAAAGAGCGACCATTCGTGCTCGGCCTACCTACTGGTTCATCTCCTATCGGTGTCTACCACAAGCTAGTTGATTTTAATGCAGCTGGGCAGTTGAGCTTTGAGCACGTTGTGACATTCAATATGGACGAATACGTAGGATTACCGACGTAACTATAATATATGAGTAACAAATGCGATGGAATATTAACACTATAACTATGTAGGGATCATCCACAATCGTACCATACTTTTATGTGGAATCATTTATTCAAACATGTTAATATCAAGAAAAACAACGTTCACATTCTTGATGGCAATGCAAGTAACTTGGACGAGGAATGCCGTAAATTTGAAGCGGAGATCGCAAAGCTTGGTGGCATCGAGCTGTTTCTAGGCGGTAAATACGAAAGTGGATTGCGTTTTGGGAGCAAGGGCAAAGACTAGGGATGAAAGATTGACCTTGCACAGGTATTGGACCGGATGGACACATTGCATTCAACGAGCCAGGATCGTCACTCACATCACGTACCCGTGTCAAGACTCTGGCGTACGAGACGATTATTGCTAATGCGCGATTTTTTGGAGGCGAGGTATCACGTGTCCCGAAACTTGCGCTGACGGTGGGCGTAGCGTACGTGTGTATGTGTATGTGTATGTTATTCAATGGTATTTGACTCAAAAACCCATGTGGTGGCATATGAGTAGCACAGTAATGGATGCGCGGGAGGTAATGCTTGTGATTACTGGAGCGCACAAAAGCCTAGCATTGGCCAAGTGTGTGGAAGAAGGAGTGAATCACATGTGGACAGTCTCAGCCATCCAGATGCATCCCAAGGGCCTGATCGTGTGTGACGAAGATGCTACTTTGGAGTTACACGTCAAGGTAAGATGGTGTAGATGATGGATAGGACATAATAACATATTAAATGGACCACCTATCAGACCGTCAAGTACTTCAAGTCAATTGAGCATGTCCACCATTCCATTATTGGTCCCCATAACCTAGGACTGCAGGGCAATCTCCTACGTAACATGGTTGATACTAATCAAGCGGCTAAACGACGGAGAAGACTAATGCTCCAAAACTTGCTGAACAATGATGATGACGATGGACGCCGTCGCGAAAGCTCACCAGAAGACGATGCTGCAGTGGCAGCAGCAGCAGCAGTAGCAGAAGCTGGCCAAAAGAGAAAAAGAAGAAACTCAGCCTACTGGCAGGAAACTTCGGCTGCGCTTGATGTCAATCCTTAAATTTTATTTAGCTGGGTTTCGATCGATAGCATACAGTACAATGCGAATAAATTCATGCAAGAACTCTTGTACTTTGGCTCTCACCTACCACGACCCGAGGGTAGCTTTGGTTGGATAATACCGTATCCTTAGTAAAATAAACACAATTCGTTCTCAGAGAGGCTTTTATTTTGTGCTCCTTCGTTCATCTAGCTATTTCCATAGCGATGATGGCGCTTCAGTAATAAACCAGGTTGTGGGTGAAGATGATGCCTTTTTGGGCACTTGCTACTGATACCAATGAGCTATTACCAATATTTAGCGATGATGCTATGCCATTCGTAAAGATCGATACCCGTTTCTCTGACCAAGATGATGCATTACGACATTTAGAATATGATTTATTAGAAAACGAGGATGTTGTAGGAGGTTCACTCCGTGCATATAGACCAGATCATAGTTCTAGCATATTCAACCACTATCCTCATACTATCAGAGTAATGTATGCATATTAGAGGCAGGTACTTTTTAGTATGCGTGATTTCCGCTATTGGCGACAAAGAACATAGAATGATGTTGGAAATGCGAGGATGGACAGAGCTTCTCTATTTTCTGTTTACCCACGGTGCTTTGTTAGTCTTATACGACTACAGCTTTAAGGCAACTTGATACATATGCACTACTTATACAACCATGCGCAAAATGGAGGGCACGTATACATTTCAAAGCCTTTACTTTTTACTGCAACGATGTACACATGAAAATGGATCAAGATCTTGTAGGAAAGTAAAAAATGAACCTGACACCTAGTTAGAGCTTAAAGGTGGGAATATAGAAATTTGATTATGACGGGAAGGTGCTGATTAGTGTATGCAACGTCAAAAGATGCCTATCTCCCATGTTAGTTGACTCGGATAAGCGGCAAAATGCTTGAAACACCCGATGCTTCTCTTGTTTCCATAGGGGTAATATGTACGGGTCGATGTCCGAGCAAACCATGTCTCATGGATTTTAAGCGATATAACGCTTAGAAAACCGTTATAGGTGGCAAACGATTGTGATTAATAGATATGACGTGAGGATGGGTGCGTTCAAAATGGCAAGACTGTGCACTGTCGTCCGTGCATTTGCAGATTGCGATTATTGGATCGGAGCTCTACAAGAATAGCAAAAATGGCAAGTGCCGGATACCTACATAGGTCACGAGCGAAAGATAGAAAGGTCTTTTATGGTTGTTGTTTCACTACAGTCTACGGTTGACAGCCATATGCCCGCATTATCTTTCCCATGTCGTGGTCGTGGAAAACAGTGTGTTACATACCAGATAGAGCAAATGTTACCACTCACAGTAAGTCTCGGACTTTTCGATGGATCAAGATGTGTAACTCAAGAGGAACCCCCCACGTATATAAACCGAGCTCACTATATGACATGAACACCAGAGACTCAGTCATGATTGAAAAGTACATTGATAACAAGAAAGGAACAAGTAACGATCCCGAAACAGTATCGCAGGGTAAATGGGGAGGGTTCACTCGACGTGCATAATATACACACGTTAAACTCACAGCAACCTTTACAATCAAAGACTCGTACGCAAACAAACATGGCTTATTAGCTGAAGATCCTATTGACCGATCCCAAGGAGGCCATGCGTTTGGCGCTTATTATAACATTGTCTGTGCTGTATGTGGCACTGGTATGCTAGGCTTATCACAGGCAATTGCACGTGGTGGATGGGGTGCCATTGCTTTGCTTCTACTAGCTTGGTGGATGGTTTCTGTAAGTCTCAGCATGGATGGTGAATTTATCATACTTACAATTTCCAATGTATGCAGTATGGATCTGTTATCCTTATAAAATGCTTGTATCATCCCCGGAAGCAAACGACCCGTATCAACAGCTTCAAAGACATTACAGAAGATGCATTCGGCAAGTTGGGTGGATGGCTATGCTTCTTCTTCATCGCTTGGGTGCTCTTGGGATCTCCTATTCTTTATCTGGTATTAATTGGACAAAATATGAACCAAGTATGCCGTGGTACAGCTGGTGAGATTGGCAGCATCCCTTGGACTATTATCTGGTCGGTGATCATAGCTATACCTTTTGTGTTGATGAAGACCATGAAGGAGGTGGCATGGACAAGTTTGATAGGCACGACAGCCTGTTTCGTAAGCGTCATCATGCTAATTGTTATGGTCGGTATCGATTCACCTACGCATGCTGTGAATGCTGTGCGGTCCAACATTATCTGGGAAGGTTTTCCTACTTCACTGGCGACGATTGGTTTCAGTATGGGTGGCAATGTTATCTATCCCAATGTCGAAGCATCCATGCGGCGACCTGAATCATGGGCCAAGACCGTTGTCATAGCACTGACCACATGCGCTATGCTCTATATCGTCATTGCTGTACCTGGTTACTACGTGTATGGTCAAGATGTAAGCAATCCACTGTACAATAGCATTACCGAAGGTCCAGCCCAAACAGTGATTATTGTGTTGGTGACAATCAACATTCTTGTGAGTGTGCCCATCTTTCTCACATCATTCGCCCTGGATATCGAATCAATGGCCAATGTCACGGTTGCACGATATGGCAAGTACCGCGAATTTGCATTGAGAGCTGCTATTCGTATATCAACTATGGTCTTTTGTACGGTCGTTGCATGTGCTGTACCATACTTTGATTATCTCATGAGCCTCTTTGGTGCTTTCGGTTCTTGCACCTCTATTTTTATCATACCTGTATGTATGTGATGCTGACTGAATGGACATATCAACTAATGGCAGTAATAGGTGTTGTGTTATTGGCGACTGACTGGATTTAAAAACAAGTCTATATGGGAGAACGCATGGTGTGCATTTATTCTGGTGTTTGGTTTTGTCGGTTTAATATTTGGAAGCTGGGGAGCTATAACAGATCTCATCCAGGCCTTCCGCGAGGACTCTGCTGCTGCTACAACTGCTTCCTAGGTAAAGATTGAAGACGCATACACATATTTTACTGTACGGTCCCCCTGTCTTCTACCATACATGTCTTTTCGATACATTACATAACATTTCACAAACTCGTCCAACAAAAATACCTGAGTATCTATAAACCTATGAGACTGATAGCCAAAATTAGTAATAGCTAAGTCATCAAAGTATGTGTATATATGCTTTGTCTTTACGTCATTTGTACAGCTATGATTATATGGAAGGCAACGTTATTTCCATTCAACGAAAGGCATGTGGAATAGACGTGAAAAGGGGGCGTCCGTATCAATAACCAACCTCTGGTTGTCATTGGGAAACCTATTGAATGCTTCTGAACAAAGAGTCAGCGCTCCTGCCAAACACAATCAACACCATCCATTTGTACAACATGCCATCAATGTGAACAAGGACCGCTTACATTCTCATGCCCACACAAGACATGTATCGGCATTCTTCGCACAAAAAAGGGCACTGGATGAGACCGACAGCTGTATAAAGGCGATAAATAGTAAAAAAAACACTGCAGTGAATCTTTTGGGGGCATCGATATTGCTCCTTTTACATCCGATCCTCTTTTGCTGCATTGGTGCTGTATGGCTTGCCATCACATGGCGTATCTGCCAGCTATTTTTATTACAATCAATACGCCTTCCATACAAAACAGTCTATTTACAAGGTAGACATGGGGAACTGGATGCGATCAAATTCTCTCATTGGTATTTCAGCTTGGCGTCGACTCTTTTATACAATGGCGCCTGCTTTCTTTCATTATCCAGCACTTCCTTGCTTGATGAATGAATTCAGACGTTGCTGATTCTCGGCTACTCTTAGAGGCTTATCATAGACGCGATACTGAATGTTATGTAAAAAGAAAGAGCACCAGAAACAATAATATAGTAACGCCATCATATGAAGAGTTGACGCCAAGTTAAAGTTAAAATCCTTCACACGCGAAATCAAAAATCACCAGCCACCATATCACTAAAATGACAACGCCATCTTGATATCCACAGTCCACATATGAGGGTGTATAGGATGATTGTAGGATATGAGCTGCATACTATTGAGAAAATGAGATGGAGGCGAAAAAAAGCATAGCAACTTGACTATCTTTACTGAACACACGCCCCTCTTAATTTTTTGGGTCTGAAACTGTGGCTGGGGTGTGCGTGTAAATAACCAACCCCCGAATCATGCTGTGCCAAATAACTTACCTTTCCCCTCAGGAAGAGCTGGTGGTGCGCGTCTTGCCATGAAATCTGAGACCTTTCGAGTGAACGCAGATGTATACCTGGGGTGCAGTTTGCTCTACTGGCGATCGCGAATTCAGGAGCCCTCTCTGTGTTTTGCGCCTGATGTGTCTATCCATCAATAGGAAGTGCCGCAATTAGTAGTGACATCTTGCCACGAAATCTGCGACCTTTCGAGTGAGTACAGATGTATACCTGGGGTGCAGTTTGCTCTACTGGCAATCGCGAACTCAGGAGCCCTCTCTGTGCTTTGCGTCTGGTGGTGATGGTACATCATTAGGAAGTGCCGCTGTTAGTAGTGCCAAGTCGCGTCAAATCGGTCACCTTCCGAGTGAGTTGCAGATGTATACCTGGGGTGCTCTACTGGCAAACCTCAGGATCCCTCTCTGTGGCTTGCGACTGTTACTAAGAATTGACTGTATCGATCACTAATGCAGCTTTATTACGTAGATACCTTTGATGGCGAACTCTGTCAACCGGTTTTCACCTTTCGGAAGGCAATGTGCACAGTTCACTATTCATTTATTTATGGGTGTTATTCAGGGCCATAGCACGCGGTCATCAAATTCCCCAGCGTCTGTTCTTGCTTGTATCCGACCCATTCATCCCTAGGTATTCTCTCCCTTCTCTTTCCCACTGGAATGTTGTTGTTTCTTCAGCCAAACACATAGCCCAATCCCTGATGTCTCTGTCACACAACTTCGTCGCCTATGGCATTCAGCTTGGCAACTTATGTTGAATCGTCCACGCCCACCTGAAGTTCCTTGCCCAATTTGCTTCCTCTATCCACCTAGTTTTGAACTCGCTTCTGGAAGTTACCGCACCCCATAAAGCGTTCTTACCTCTATGTATTAGATAATCATCATACGTTGATAAATGATGCCCTTATGCTTGTAATACAGAGAACGATATATTTTTCGGGTATACATGTGTGTTTTGTTAGGCGTTGGGCGATGAAATGAATCACTGCGTAGTATATCACAAGGAAGTATGGCAATAGGCATAGGTCGCAATAAACAAGGCCATCTGAGAGTGAAAATGGTTCTGGCGTATTTGATACAGTGCAAACAGCAACCTTCCCCACAATGCATGTGACTGCAATAGCCGAAACTGCTCTTTGCTTCCAAACACCAAATGGCGACTCTTGATCGACAATCGTTGGTTATAGGTCTTATCACCGGATCACTTCTGACCGTGATAGCTACCTTTTACCTGTATAAAGAGAAAGAAGCCAGCGCAAGAAGTGTTGTTGATGGTGTTGATGGGCTAATTGGAAACACACCTCTTATGCGAATACGAAGTCTTTCTGAAGCGACTGGTTGTACTATATTGGTATGATCTATAAGCTACTGTGTGGTCGTTATATCGTAGGCTAAATATTCCTCTATTGTTTGGATGTATAGGGCAAGGCGGAGGTATGGCTTTTGCGGTTTCATGCAGATGTTGTTGCTGTCAAACTCATACAACGCAGTTTCTAAATCCGGGAGGGAGTTCCAAGGACCGTGTCGCACTCAACGTAATTCGATCCGCTGAAGAGGCCGGTATACTTAAGCCACATCGAGGTAGCACGGTTTTTGAAGGCACCGTGGGATCGACTGGTATATCGATTGCAATGATCGCGCGGGCACGTGGATATAAAGCTTGGATTGTGATGCCGGATGACCAAGCTCAAGAGAAATACCAACTTTTAGAAAAGCTTGGTGCCACAGTGGAAAAGGTGCGCCCTGTCAGTATTATTGACAAGAATCAATTTGTAAACCTGGCACGTAGACGAGCTGAAGAGTTTGGCGAGGGTGATGTAAAAGGTTACTTTGCCGATCAATTCGAGAATGAGTTCAACTTTCGTGCGCACTATGAGAACACTGGTCCAGAGATATATCGACAAGTGGGGGACAAGTTGGATGCATTAGTTCTCGGAGCTGGTACTGGAGGCACTTTATCAGGGCTTGCTATGTATCTTAAGCCTCGCATCAACAAGCTCAAAGTTTTCCTGGCAGATCCATTAGGTTCAGGATTGTTCAACAAGGTTAAATACAATGTCATGTATGCACCACAAGAACAGGAGGGTACGCGAAAACGTCATCAAGTGGATACGGTTGTCGAAGGCATTGGCATTAATAGGCTGACATACAATTTTAACATGGGACGCCATCTCGTGGACGATGCATTCAGGGTAAGCGATGAAGAGGCTGTCAAAATGTCCCGCTTTCTGGTACGAGAAGATGGCCTATTCCTTGGAAGTAGCTCGGCAGTAAACTGTGTGGCTGCTGTAAGAGTGGCAAGAAAGCTTGGTCCCGGTCACGTGATCGTTACGTTGTTGAATGACTCTGGCCAACGCCATCTCACTAAGTTCTGGTAAGTATCTCATTTATCTAGCGCCTTTGCACGGGATTTCCATTAACGTTATTTATTACTTCTATAGGAGTGACGATTACCTGAAGGCTGCTGGCATTCCCTACGTGTTGGCCAACAATGAAGGCCTCGATGACTTTATCGAATAGGATATCTTCGTTTGAAATAAAACCTTTCTCATGGTGCTAATAGATTCTTTATTTGATTGCCTTTAAACTCACATATGTATGCAATAAATCATGATGATGAAAGCGGTTTAAATTCTACTACTAATGGCATGTCCGGCATGTCTTCTTCTCCTGAATAGCTCTCAAGTATTGACAGATCTAGTGTCATCTCCCCTAACACATTATGTATCCGTGCAAAGAATGGTTTGAACAGCTGGAAAGTAGTAAAGGATCAGAAAACAAATGTACCCAGGCTAACTTTTTCGATACATACTGTTTCAGTTACAACTTTATCACCTTCCTTCTCCTTCATCTCAAGGACATCTTTGGCCGTTTTTCCGAGTTCCCTACTAACCACCTGGTACCAGTGCTAAGTCATGACAAGGTTCGGCAAAACCATACACAATCAGGATGACGTACCTCATCTGGCCAAACAACAACCAAGTCCTCAAATGTGGATGGATCACGAATACGGGCCAATAAACGCATACGCATTCCAGTAACTTTTAGCTTGAATATCCGTTTCACTTGACCGGTAACTATAACTGTATCCATGTCTGTAGTATCTTTCTTGAGCATCTTTCTAAGCATGCCAACAGTCATCCTCTCAATCTCTGTCGCGAGCGTTTCATCCACAGCAGTAGTAGTGGTCGATGTCGTATGTGTTGAAGGTGATGACCGGGATAGGGGCAATTGAGACGCTTGCCTCGAGATTAATCCAGCATCATGCGTGACAGAGGGAGCCATTGTCGGAATTACTGTATTGGTTGTTATTGTGGAAGATGCATAAGAGGAAGTGGTGTGTCTGGATGCAGCTAACGTCCGCTCCAAAGCCTCCAGGTCGTCAATATCCATATCATCGCCAAAGTCATCTTCGGATGTTTCTCCTACTGGCATCTCAGGTTCAGGCCTCATAATTTCTGAATTCACTGGCAAATCCGAAGGAGCCAATGATGGCGAGCTATTGTGTGCTTGTCTGCCTCTATTTTGCAACTCATCAGCTAAAGAGAAATTAAAGGTATCTGACTACTTACGTGTCTGTCGTAGTCTGATCAATTTCAATCCTACAGATGAATGAGACCAAGAATGAATAAGGGATTAGCTGCATACAAAAGTATAAAAATTTATGCTGTCCAACCTTAGTTGCTGCTTGAAACGCTTTTCGAGTTCTGCTAACATGTTCTGGCCGTAAAGCGAAGGGACTTGTCCGCCCAATATCTTG
The DNA here is from genome assembly GCF_029851405.1 of Lichtheimia ornata. NCBI lineage: Eukaryota > Fungi > Mucoromycota > Mucoromycetes > Mucorales > Lichtheimiaceae > Lichtheimia > Lichtheimia ornata. The sequence goes on from NW_026695359.1 coordinate 226,529, forward strand.
ACATTGCTGGGCTCCAGCAGCAGTATCCCTCTGCGTACCTGACATGATTTTAACAATAACTGCATAAGGGTGGCCTATATTGTTAATATGTTGATTTAATGTATGAACGATAGCTACGGCTTACCTTACAGCCAAATGGTGTTTTAAGCTGTAATCCGTTGATTCGTTTCATCTCGATAGCCACGATCTGGTGAGTACCATCTGACAGGGTCCAACGAAGCATTCCACGTGGGAAGTTGACGTCCGCATCCGTTGCACGGCGCGTGTAGACTTGACGCACAGGAGTCACCGTTGCAAGGTCGTTGAGTAATGAGTGGGTGGAATGACTCATATCCTTCGTATCCACTATCTGCAGTACTGTGTTCTTCGCTGGAAATACGTTCAACTGATCGCTACCGAAATCGCTGGGAATCGTTGGGAGGCATGTATCAGCCATGTCCCTTCCTAGAAAGTCGTGCTTCAATGCCTCGTACATGCGTTGACGATCCCCAAACTGCTCTGCTTGTGATTGCTGCCATGACTCCACATATTCTCTTTTCGCTTTCACACCAAGTTCGTTCTCGAGCATACGCAATAACGTATACCAACTGTCAGACATCATGATAAGAGTAGCCGTGATTGATAGCCTTCAGAACCCATCTCTTTTAATCCCAGCCTCTTGCGACGATCATCCATCTTGTTGATCCACAAATTGTACACAATCAAAACTTCAATAAAATTGTGTATTGGAATGAAGTTTCTAACTGCTTTTCCATTCAAATAGAGGAATACTACGGACACCCCCGATCACCCATCTCGAGCACCCCTTTGTTTCCTGGGCAGTGTAGCTTCATCACATAGACTTCGCCTATCTGTGAATAATATTATGCAAAGAAAGTGATCATTTTTTTTAGTGAATTGGGATCTTGTACGCCTGGCAATGTTTGGGAAAAGTGCCATGATTCGAATAGCGTATCTATGCCGTTGGTAAGTTAAAATAGGGAGAAACCAAATAAACTGGAAGTGCATTAACTGGACTCGATATTCATAGCAGTGGTCGAACATGGATATGCATACAGGACTTAGCCATGTGCTGATAATTATAGTAATACATGTCTTGTATTTGCAACGATAAACTGTGGTTGTTCGTTGACATGGAGATCTATCATGCTGCTGTGTGGGGCAGCCACCCCTATTGAAGAGGCCTTTAATATCTAATTTGCGGTCCACATGATTTGGTTGCCCTTGCCTGTATAAAGTTGCGTGCGACACATCCTACAATGAAGACTCTTACCTTGTGATACTTCAATAGTGTCCTTGCCTCGTCGTATCTCCATGCCAACCGTCCCCATGCCATCTATATTGTGCTGCTGCTGTTCCATTGTCAATTGATAGTACTTGTATTGTAGATCCAATGCTATACATACCAATGAATCTTTCCGCCAGCAATAATAGCAATAATAAAAGCGCACTGCCAAGGAATGTAGTATCCGCACTGCCTTCTAGCCTCCCGTAGGAACGTGGCATCAAAACACCGGTTTTAACGGTGACATGAAGTCCCTCCCCAGCCGAATTTAACACCACTAGCCGTGGGTCCAGCCATGTTGCCAAGAAAGACACCCATCGTCTTCCAAGTCGAGTAAAGTATAGCAGTGCAATGATGGGGAGCATATACTTGGTAGTCCAGCGTACGAACAGAGGATGCATTTTTAAACCGAAGTCGCACCGTGAGTCGCACTGATTTCCGCTAACACAATCATGGCCTTCCCCCCTAGACAGTACACTCCATCCCTTGACGTGCTGCTCTGATAATAGCCTTCTTGATCCTGTCGTTGCACATCTTCCATCGTAAATGCATTTGCATGCGACATATCCCACAATGAACACTCTTACCTTGTGGTGCTTCTCAATAGCATTCTTCCTTCAAATAAGAGCCGTATCTCCATGCCATCCATATCTCCATGCCAACCATATCATGATGCCGCTATTATTCCATTGTAAAAGCTCGTTAATTCAGAGCACTTGTATTGTAGATCCAATGCTATACATACCAATAATGAATCTTGCCGCCGGCAATAATAGCAATAATAAAAGCGCACTGCCAAGGAATGTAGTATCCGCACTGCCTTCTAGCCTCCCGTAGGAACGTGGCATCAAAACACCGGTTTTAACAGTGACATGAAGTCCCTCCCTAGCTGACTTTAACACCACTAGCCGTGGGTCCAGCCATGTTGCCAAGAAAGACACCCATCGTCTTCAAGTCGAGTAAAGTATAGCAGTGCAATGATGGGAAGCATATACTTTGTTCTCCACGAAAGGTCAGAGGGTGCATTTTTAAACCGAAGTCGCACCGTGAGCCCAACGTAATATCCGCGTATCACAACATGGCCTTCCCCCTTAAGACAGTACACTCCATCCCTTGACGTGCTGCTCTGATAATAGCCTTCTTGATCCTGTTGTTGCACATCTTCCATCGTAAGTGCATTTGCATGCGACATATCCCACAATGAACACTCTTACCTTGTGGTGCTTCTCAATAGCATTCTTCCTCCAAATAAGAGCCGTATCTCCATGCCATCCATATCTCCATGCCAACCATATCATGATGCCGCTACTATTCCATTGTAAAAGCTCGTTAATTCAGAGCACTTGTATTGTAGATCCAATGCTATACATACCAATGAATCTTGCCTCCAGCAATAATAGCAATAATAATAGCGCACTGCCAAGGAATGTAGTGTCCGCACTGCCTTCTAGCCTCCCGTAGGAACGTGGCGTCAAAACACCGGTTTTAACGGTGACATGAAGTCCCTCCCCAGCCGACTTTGACAACCACTAGCCGTGGGTCCAGCCATGTTGCCAAGAAGACAACCCATCGTCTTCAAGTCGAGTAAAGTATAGCCGTGCAATGATGGGAAGCATATACTTTGTTCTCCATGAAAGGTCAGAGGGTGCATTTTTAAACCGAAGTCGCACTGTGAGCCCAACGTAATATCCGCGTACCACAACATGGCCTTCCCCCTTAAGACAGTACACTCCATCCCTTGACGTGCTGCTGTGATAATAGTAATATCGCCAAAGGGAGCCTATTGCTTTCATCAGTGCACTTGAAGGTGACAAATCCTAAAATGATCACTTTACCTTGCGGCATTCACGAAATCATTCCATTGATGCTTGCAAATAACCTTGTATTCATCCGATCCAGTATGTGCTGCTGCTGCATCATTGTAAGGCTCGTGAATTAACTGGTCCTGCATTGTAGATCCAACACCATACATACCATTGAACCAACGTACACCTTTAAGATCAATATCTTGTTACTGCCCACAGGTATCATCATCCAACAAGTTCGATCTACCATGAACACAATGTGAGATGCCAAGGGAAACCAATCTAAACGCACTTTCTTGTCAACATACCCAAAAGAGGCAGTGTAAAGAAGTGTTGTTGTGGACAGCTTGGGAATGAATACACGCGACGCCTCCATTAGATCTTGTAAACGAGATAACAGCAACCTACACACGAGCTTCAGTACCACAATGTCTAACTTGAATTGTAAAAGAGCTGCAGCGATTGACCGTACCTGTTGTATGGGAATGGAAGCTTGAAACATGGGTAGATTGCGCGCGTGCTTGTTGTAGTTGAAAGGGTCGCCATTGATCACCGGTTCACCCATCTAGGTCTTGCATTAAAGAGCATGACAGGAGTTAATGCGCTGTACTTCGTCAATGGAGTGTGTCTCACCTTGAATGTGTAAAATGAGAGTGGAGAAAGGTGGGATGGACTCTTTTTGGTTCCTCTCGTCGTCCTTGATATAGCCACCCAGCTCCCCACAGATCCTCTTGTGAACATGCACACTCGTATACCTCGATCAGTATGGATCACTACTAGTCCCTCATTACGTATCTCTACGGCAAAAGTGACACCAGCCTTGGCTATGCAGCCAAATTCCTGAACTTGGAACATCCCATGTGTAATCATGCGTCAAATGTGGAGGAGTAAATATTCAAATATTGTATACATGTATAAAGCAATTGTCTCTGCCATCATGGATAGCTTTCGCATCAATCGATGTTTGTGGTATGAAGAACCAACATTGCCCAAGATTATCATCAACATCCGTTTGGTTTGTGCAACCTGTCAACAACATGTGTAACCTACTCATCTTCTCCGTCAGTCCGACTCCTCTTACACTGCATGACAATGTATATCCTAAACGAATTAATGGATGACGGGAGAATAAATGCTACACTTTCTTAAATGCCACCATTTGGGAAATGTGATACTGGGTCATCTGCTCTCATCCATGCAAAGCGAAAGACCACCAACTACAATGATAATCATCCATCGATCATTGGTGTTTCTTCGAACGCAATAATAGCATCTGAGGTTCTAGCGTATGTCTAACGTCAAGGAGCTATTCAAATAACTGCAAAGGGTTCCATTGTGTACATAATGTCCAATAATCATAGCAATGATAGCCATTGAACGCGATATTCAAGTACTACACATATGGATGGATGGCAGCACCCCCATCATCCCAAAAAAGTCATGATCATCATTCGAATCATAATGGATGCTTTGCTCACATACTTTATTGTTGTCTCATTCTTGCCATTCCTCTCCTTTGTATAAATAAGATATCATACCTTATTCAATAAACCTCAGGCTGTTTATCTTTGTGCTCTACTCTCAGTCCTTGCGTAGTCTTAATCTTCATACCTTGCCCATTTAATCTTTGTCTTGTCTTGTCGCTTGGTAAGTGATCTTACAGAGACGTGTTGTGATCGTGTACCTAACGGCCACCTTTTCTATTATAGATTAGCTCTTGTTATCAGTAGCTCTTGTCCCTGTCCTTGTTGCTTGTTACCTAGTCCTTGCTTTTACCAGGTTAGTTGTATACGGGATATCCTTATACAATTGATCCAACATTCTTAGTTTAGTTTTTGCTATCTTTCTTGTTCTTGGACTGAGCCTCGTCTCTGAAGTCAGCCTTGCATAACAACCATCACGCTCCCTATGTAATTTTCTATATCATCAAATGCCAACGCCATCTTGATATTCACAGCCCATCATTTTCAGGAAACTGTGCTACTCTATAAATCTAACTAGGACCCCGGCTGCTCGCTTCGCTCGTAAACGTCGACGGCTTTAGGATAATGCGTACATCCACTGTGCAAGTTTGTGCTTATGTTAGGTTTATTAAGAAATACAATGTCTATTGGGATAATTATACGTTGGGATAGAATAATACACTCATTGTGTGAGATTTGGATACGTGTGTTTGGCACGTTGCTGTTTATGGTGTCGATGTTGTCAGCTCAACAGAGGTCAACATCGTTCTTTGAAAGGGTTCATTCAGAAGCAAGCTCCGTTTCCTTTTTAGTGAACTACAACTATTAACTGCAACTACTACTAACTCCTATGCGATTTTAGTATAGTAGTGATGATGATGAAACTCGAAATACTGATATGAAAACCATCTTCATCGGGCGTTTCGTTATTTAGGTAAATGTCGCTTTATGCCATAATATTAGGCTCACTGTGTAGGTTGTATTGAAAGGCCAAAGGTTGTACTGCTAGACTAGCGTTTGTACTGAAAGCCCAAAGATTTTACTGTGCTCCATGAATCTGTATTTTGTATTTGAAAATTGTACCATGTCTCGGCAACTTGTATATTTTTCAAACCTAAAGCACTGTGTCACACGTGATGAGAGATAAGGGGCTTGGTCAGGTGTCAATAATGATAAGAGTCTGCTTGCGGATCATCCAGCGCAGCTTTAAGTGTAGACAGCTGCGATATGTGACTCACTGTACGTTTCTTTAATGAAGGTTATCGGTTTGGTTAGGTAAGAAGTGAAATACATAGAGAAGGCCACCTTGACCATCGATCACACATGTAGCGGCGGCAAAGATAGCTGCTATAACATGATGCAATGTGTTGCACATGGACACGAGATTGCTGCACTTGCCAACTTGAAGCCTCCACTACAATCCGGCAAAGGTTTGCTCGCACGAAAAATGAACCCGTGGACCTATTCTTCTCGTACTAAAGCTCCTCAGATGAACTTGATAGCTACATGTATCAGACGGTTGGTCACGATGCTATTCAATACTATGCAGAATGTATGGATGTACCTTTATACCGCGGTGAGATACGAGGTACGCCTATCCACCAAGAGAATAACTACGTCGCTACGCCTGAGGACGAAACGGAGGACCTGTACAAGCTATTATCTGAAATTGTGGTATGTTTACTCTGGCTGTCATTGTGAGACGGCGGTTGATGTATACAGAGAAAATAGAGAATCCATCCTGATATTCAAGGTGTGTCTGTCGGTGCAATTCTATCAAATTACCAACGGGTTCGAGTGGAACATGTGTAAGGGAAATTTGGGCACCTATCAAACACACAGATGATTCATAAACCCCACTCTTTTCTCAAAGATGTGATCGTCTTGGACTCAAGTCACTGGCCTATCTTTGGGAGCGCGACCAAAAAGAGTTATTAAAAGAAATGGCAGACTCGGGTGTGCAAGCCATTCTCGTTAAAGTTGCCGCCATGGGCTTAAAGGCATCTCACTTGGGAAGGACTATTGGTGAAATGTACCCACTACTGTGTGAATTGGTAATCCCCTCTTGTGTAACAACTATTCATGAAATGTAAACTGACGTAATTATATGTTAGAATGATAAATATCAGTGTCATATTTGTGGTGAGGGAGGTGAATACGAAACTTTTACTCTTGACTGCCCGCTTTTCAAGAAGCGCATCATAGTGTAAGTTATTTTGAAGGAGGAAATTGGAGGAATCACTCCTCACCTGTTTTATATTAGAAATGATACCCAGACGATCGTTCATTCGGATGATGCGTTTGCACCTGTTGCATATCTTAAGTTCAAGCACTGCTCTCTCCTAGATAAAGAATGAAGGCTCATGGTTCTCGCTTATCAATGAATTCAAAATAAATGTTTTTGCTGGATACGAAACAGCCAATGGATAACGATCAAAATCAAAGCAGTAAATTTGTGTCAATGTAGTTATAAGCTCTATCGTGATTATCTACGTAATCTTTTTCCATGTCGGAAGTTCATGACCTTGCTCAGTATCATCCAGGATCATACTATTGGTTCTTCCACTGATGGCACTTGTATCACGCGTAAATGTTGATACTTCGTCACCCAAAGGAATTCCTGCAGGCAGAATCGGCCTTAACCGTGGCCAGTTGATGAATCGCATGCCATGCCGCAGCATGTAGCGCCAACAGAACACCACCACCGTAAAGAAAAAGGAAAGTAGCAATATGAAGGTATTGGAAGTAGTTGAAGCAGCGGAATCAAGTAGCAATAGAGAAGGGAAGAATAAAATGACAAAAAAGAGCACAAGCGATAGCACCAGAACTACAGGAACAACTCGCAAGGGCCAAGCAACCTGGAACTCAAATGGACTAGCGCACGGACCAGCCTCTACTGTGTACAAGCCCAGAAACAAGTCGATCCCATCTTGGCGTGAGCCATCCATAAAGTTGTTCTTTACGTAACGAATTAACGAGTTGTTCAAGTCATTCATTGCTCCTGCAAAGGTACGTCGTCCAGTCCTATAATCTTGTCTAAGCAGACCATAATCGCTTTGATGGTGTGACATTTATCTTACCGAGTGTAATCTGTTTTAAGCGCTCCTGTTCCAGAATAAGCAATGCTGAGATGGTCTGCATTATCAGCCCATGCTTTGCGTGTCTCTTCATTAGCAACAATCAATCATTGTGATGTAATGTTATTATAGTTACCATTATTGAACATGTCCATAAATTGTGCATTTCTTTCAATGGTGTCAGCCGGTGAAAGGATTCCAACATAATGCAACTGCTGATTGATGTTCCACCGTGCTAGCGTGCTTTGTACCACATTGGTACGGTCTAAGCAATCCATGCAGTTGGAGCGAACGACAGAAGTTTGCCGACAACAAAGCGTACGATCTTTCGCAGTATCGCAAAAAAAACCTTGTCGATGGAGTTCAGGTTCAAGCTCATCTATCAACGATTGTACACGATCCCATTTCATTCCACGGCATTCACGATGAAAATCGAAATGTACATATTGAAGGCGAGAGTCATCCAGTCGATCAATTATTCGCGCATAAAGTTGACCCATTGGATACTCGTATCCAGCCTTATTGACCAAGTTGAGTAATAATTGTGGGCCATATATCCGAAATTGTTCATTGAAATGCGCACGAGATACATCCAATACCTATATCAAGCCAGTTAGGTTATAACTACATTTGTTTTTCTCGCTTTCTTACTTGGTTATCATCAACATTTGAGTTAAACCACAAGCGAGGTACATAGCGGATGTTCGGAATTTGACCCCATATAGCAGGAAGTGACCCACGTGTCTGAACATAGGACATGTGCACCGTGCCAGTGACTTGATTTGGTTGACATGATATTAGCTGTTCGGTTTCAACAAAGTTGCTGGCATGACCATTGCTGTTGAGACCTCGTGAGAAGTAGCGTGTACCAGCATGCTCTCTGCTCCGCCGACTGATGAGTGCAAATTCGACAAGACAGCCTTGAACTGTCATCTTCCTGACATGGACAACTATGGCGTTTGTCAGTAAGCGGTAGATGCTACTGCCCATTGTGTTACACCATGCTCACAGCCTTGTATGATTGGAAAAATAAATTGGCTTAACTAAAGTGAAATTTTGTTACTTGACGTGGTAAAGAGTTGACATCTCGTTTTGACTTACATCACGGTCCAGAGTTGTCAATTTTTCTACGAGATAGCGGTTCCAAAAGAAACGAGGATCGGCCTATGATTGGAAAATAATTGAAAGGAACCATCAAGCAAAAGACATGCTGCTAACTTACATGCATCCACATAGGACCCCTGTTTTCATCACCTTCTTTCTGCTGTTGGAGTGACCGTGTCAAATCATATGTGTAAGAAAAGTAAAAGGAGTTTTGCTTTAGATGATCTTGTAGCAGGTGTATGTACTGCTGCTCGTCGCTGAGTTGGCTATTCGTCAAGTGGGACAAGTCGCGTGGCAATGGTAGTATTTGAAACGTCGTTGCACGAAAGATTTCATGGCCGTTGAATACGCCTGCACATTCACGCCCAAGAGTGACAATCATGTACTCGCCTATAAAATGTTCAATAAAAAATCCATGATCTCAGCGTTGTGGTAAAAGAATATTCATATCACCATTACCTGCATGAAGACGAATGAAGCCCATGATACTATATACATCCATCTCTTGCAGTATATGAGCGTGTTTGGTCGCTGGTGCTAAGGACGCTAATTATGCATGCATTGGTATCTCTCAATCTTTTCTCAGCGACCCCCCTTTTCCCCGTTCTCCCGTGATGAGTACCATATACTTGCATTTCACCCGAGACCCGATCCACTGTCAAGATCTTTGACTTTGTGTTATCCTGCCCTTCAACATGTCCACCGAGCGTTCGAAATATATATGAGTCTTTAGTGATAGCAAGTCGTAATTGCCCAAGCGTCATGAAGGCGAGAGATGAACGGAAACCAACTGAAGAAAGAACCCGCTTAAGCCAAGTTTCACAAGAATTTAGCCAGTAACATACTCGATGAGAACATTTAACAAGCGCAGCGCTAAAAAATCGTTCTATGTACAATCAACAGGCATAGCGTATCCTATACGCTCCAGTGGTTTATGCGAACGGTCGCAGATCTTCAATAGCGATATATAAAAGTGAGCATACGGCCAAAATCCGGGATAGTAATGTTTCCATACACAACATGTGGATACTACTAGTTTATTGAGTTTCTCCAAAAGCGAGCATACAATAAAGAAAACTATAGTAGACCCCAATAACAGAGAGAGCGGCTAAACTTCGGCTTCCATGTACATGGCCTTGGTTGAATATGACACGTGACATGGTTTTGCCCGGGAACTTAAATAGCCGAGCGCGTTCGTCGGTTGTAGCAGGTTTAATAAGCAAACTTTCAACGCACAATGGCAGTTGCAGAGACCACACAGCAAAAGGACCAACCAACTGAACCTGTGGCAACAAATACATCGGTTATGATTGATCCAGTTACTGGGAAGTCGATCCCAATGAAAGACGGCAAGCCATGTCGCGTGTGCACAGATTTCAAGACATGGTCAAAGCTTGAAAAGGAGAAATCCAAAAAGGCACATGTCTCGGATTCCAAACCTGCAGAGTCAACAAATACACTGGACCAAGACAAACGTTCAGCGTCAATAGCAGCAGTTGGCAAGGAGGCAACCGAAGAGGAGTGGCGTAAAAACAATTGCCCTGCCGACGTTGAAGCACTGGGTAATGCCACATGGACGTTGCTCCATACGATGGCAGCTTATTATCCTGATCGACCGGCACCTTCACAAATGGATAGTATGCGTACCTTTATTAATTCATTTGCAGATAATTATCCTTGTTGGTTCTGTAAGGTACGCTTATGATGGTAATGGCTATGGGAAATCTTATACCTAATGATTACTTACAATGCATAATAGGAGGATTTTAAAAAGTCTATGGAGAAGGCACCTGTGCAAGTAGGCAGCCGAAAGAAGCTCAGTGAATGGCTTTGCGACCGACACAACGAAGTTAATGCCAAGCTTGGTAAAAAGCAGTTTGACTGCTCCAAGGTGTTTGAACGATGGTTGAACGGACCGCCCGATGGTCGATGTGATTAGATTCCCCTAGATCTACTTAGATAAACAGCTGCAATAAACACATCCGGCTATAGTCCTGTGAAAAGTTGAACTTTGGATACAAAAACAAGTGAAACAATAAGCATCTGTGACATGACATCCTGAAAATACGAGGAAAAATGGTTGTGCTTGGGTGATTTGGTTATGGTGCACCCTATGGTGATTATAAAGGAAAGGCGGGCTCTTCTTAAAATGACCAATAGCCGAAACTTCCGTGCAACAAGCTCTATCAAATATCCTTATATGTTATAAGCCATAGCTATGTTAGCAGCAAGACATGGCTATAATCATCGGGTGTAATTCCGCGTTTCCGCACGCCACATGTTTGTATTTGACGCAATGCTGCGACATTAGATATCTGACGGCGGCTGTATGCTTTGGAAGAACTGGGCCTATTCTTCTACTCTGTAGGCACCGCACATGCATCAAAATGGTAATCCGATGCGGTATATCCTTTCAGGTTATAGCTTGGTCTGCACGATAGCCCCATGTCAGGAGCTATCGCAGAGCCTATCCTTTGCGTGCTGCACCATCTATGGTACGTTTTACATTTCATCCTCTCGTTCTTGGTGCCTGTGAAAACATAGATTACCAAAGACTCCAAGTGGGCTTTTGTGGATTGGGACATCAGTGTAACATTCTTCTTGCCCTTGTTTTTTCTAGTGGCATATATGGAAACCGTATTATGGCCCCCACTTGTCATTGCGTGCACCTCTCGCTCCCAACTTGGCATTTGTGCCCCTGCATCTTACAACCATGCTATACATATAGTACAGCCTATAGGTAAATGTACTACACCCCAACATACAAGACTTTACGTTTGGCAGTAGACTATTTAGATCTAGCTATAGGGTACCAATGTCAATATGACCACTTTTCAGTTAGTAGTTAGCTTGACGAGTATGTAAATTATACTATGTAACTGCATTACACACCACGCGGTAAAGGCAATTATGAACTGTGTATTAAGGAAATCAGCACGGAGTCCAAGATCTTGAATGATGTTTTTGAATAGCTAGGGCAGGGGTCTCGGCAAAGAACGGGGTACCACGGTTACGCCGTATCGTTACAACGAGCTTATAGACACAAGCACGCATGTGCGCGGAAGGGGTCAGCGCAGAGAATATTAGCACAGTGAGCAAGTTGAACAAGGGCGCAATGCAATTTCCATAAGCGAAAGCGTGGATTGACTTTTTATGGTAATAGTTGCACCATCCGCTTGCTCTGGTGGTACCCGATGTCTCGAACACGATCTATGTTGTACGTCAAAGTGCACATCCTCGCGTTTTAAGGTTGTAGTGGTACCAACACAGAGATCCTTGTCCACATATATAAAAGAAGCTCTTTTGTTCATGACATTGTCCAAGAATTACAACCATAACAATACATAATACAACATAAAACTCTTCTACTATGGACTGGTTTCCGGCAACGCCTTCGTCCCGATCAGCATCACCGCTATCAATGCAATACTACGCTCCTCCTCATCAGCATATCACCTCTACAGCATCCTTGCCATTAACCAAGGAGAATTTATCTCGTGTTGCATATGCACAGGCAGAAGAATGTGAACCATCTATCAGCATGCTTGCTCGTTATTATCATGATCTATCACTGCCACCACTACCAATGTCACCACGACGCGAGAGAAAATCATCTTCGACCACTAAAAGCATCCGCTCATCAGATACCGTGTTAGCATCACCAAGGCTGTCTCCATTTCCGTATCACAATGATTCGCTTTTTTTGCCGATGGCTGAAAAACAACAGCAACAACATCTTTATCATCAGCAGACGCACCACATCAATAGCCAACCATCACTCAACAACTTTCAACAAAAGCGACGTTCCAGCGCAAATGAGCCTCATCAACAAGCAAGCCTATTGTCGATGACTCTACCGCGTCGCCAAGTTAGCGCTCCTCCAGTGGATCGAGCAACACGAAGGCACCATGAAAATAGCTTGAATAATATCAAAACGCGGTGGCCTGGTGCTTTTCGTCATTGGTTCGCAAGGCTATTTCAAGGGAAGAAGCGCACTATGGCACAAGAAGCTTCTTCCACCAGACAACACTGTTTAAGTGAAGACTCACCTGTGTGGTACAGCCAATTTGCAGGAAATCCGTTGCCTCCTACGGAACGGCCTATGATCGCTGCTTAATTTCTAACTCTTATTACCATCATCGCATGAATTATCGCATTTTTGGTTTGACTCCTTCTTTTCATCATGAGTGTTATGTATTGTGTTTTTTCTTTCATGCTTCTTGTGTACCTTCATGTATCTACCTATCATATAGTTATCCCACCATCATATATAAAATACGTGATATTTAACATAGTTTCTGACCTGGGTCTCTGTGGAACCAACTACATGCGAGACTGGGTCGTGTGGTATGTTGGATTTCGTGCTTTCCCCCAATAGTATTGTCCTTCCCGTTATAGCATCTCCTCGAAAGATCGCTTTCAAAAGATAAGAGATAGCCTATCAAGTCAAGTTCAATTAAGGATCGGTCATTGTTTATTCTTTCGGCTCACCTGCTGGTATGTTACAAGCACAGTAAGATACACCATTGACCGACTTTGCAATCGACTTGATTGGATTTGTACGTGTACTGCCCCTCTTTGCATTTAAAATTCGCTCGCCATGAGATCAGTTGAGTTTTACTGGTGCTGAATCGAGTAACCTACATGGAATAAGCTGCTCATCACCGGAGATAACCAGTTGATTCGGATACATGAAAGCTTTAGGAATCGCATATAGTATCATACTCAATACAGTCACATGCTTGTTGGGCGCCATCGACATCAGGCGGTTTAACCCATTTTTAGCGGCTATACCAAATATTGCATTCGACAGCAAGCTTTTAAGAGGATTGTGTACATGCGGCGGACATGCATAATGTTTGTTGTGCTGATAGATGGTTGATGATTATAGATGGTTTGTTGGGTACAGCCACCTTAACACGCGCTCTCGGCGTAGACTATAAGATCTTGATGATATGGACGAGGAATACAATATAGCGACAGCCATGGTATTGTATTGTACTATAAGGCCGTGAATGGCGCCTTTTTTTTATTAGGGGCTGGTGATATCGATAGCAAACTGAGGGAGTTGACTTTCAAATGGCTATAGTATTGATCACTTTGAGACATCAGGGAGTGAAGACAAAAGGTATCCTTTACTGCAAATAGTGATTGGACGGAAGCCACGATCACGTTATCATTTGAGCAAGCCTGTGATCAATGTCTTCACTCTAATATTGTTAATGTTTACACTTTAATCGTCAAAAAATGTGTTGAATATCGCACAGAGAAGTGAAGCATGGAGCTTTCTATCAGGCTATCTTTTCTTTTCATAGGCTCATTGCACGGTGTAACGTTCTTCCTTGTCACATATCGCGTGGGAAAGCTAATACTAGACATCACCTCCCTACCAAAATTGAGTAATGCGATGAACGCAATATAAGGATCTGCATACGGAAGATCAAATGCATAGAGAAGTTGCGAATAAACAGCCAGCGTGGCCAACAGGTAGAGTAGGTAATTGAGTGCATAATTCTTCACACATATAACATATGACGTGATACCGCTTATGCAGTTGCTGCAGTTGCTGCAGGTGGTCAAAGCACACAGTAGCTGATATGGTCTGTGCATATCAAGAAGCAGCGTTTAGAGTTTGGTAACATGTACAACATCGATCACACATAATGGGCATATCAAGTTTTTTATTCGTTGTAGAAAATGATTGCCTTGTTGCAAAAGTTCGCCTTATTGGAAATGAACCGCACTTCAGAGCAAATTTCGAAGGTGAAAGACGCAACGGCATTACAAACATAAAATATTCAAATCGGGAGAAAGGAAGGGGAGAAAGGAAAGGCAAGGAGTTATCTCTGTCTTGACCTTTGCTTGAAGAACAACCAAAAAAGAGGGGGGGAAGAAAACAGAAATTGTTTTTTGGATTTTTGTATGCCATTTTCCAATTGTTTTTGTCTTTTTTTTACCCTTTTCCTGCTGTTTTTGCTGGTTTTTCATGGTTGTTAACACAAGTTTTCGGCATCGACCCCCATATCACAGGCACGTTGTTTGAGATAAGTGTACATCTTGTACTGCAAATCAAGCAAGGGTGAATCGTTGCGGTCGATACCGGCGTTCGCCATATCCGACAGGTACGACTGAACACCGACAATGAGATGCAATAATGAATCCTCCTGATAATTGTACAGGTGCTCAATGTTGTTTTCATCACCTTGTCGTTGTTGGTCATCTTCTTGATCAAGTTCCATCACATTCTCATCTTCTTGTTCGACAAATCCATCCGGGTGGTATTGGTCATAGTTACTGTCGTAGTAATCTGCAGTCAGGGCAGCAGCAGCAACAGCACGATCATAGTCGCCAAAATAGGATTCTTCCTCTTGCTGAATTATATCGTAGTCAGGAAAAGTGTAAGGCTGATGTTGTTGGACATTGCTGCTATTGTTCATCTGCACAGGAATGGAGGTACTACTGAATGAGCTTGGTCTAAATTTGCCGAATGAGAAGATTATGAACGAGAAGAGAGGTCTTCGAGCAAAAAACAAGTGCGAAGTATTAAGAGCGAATAGAAAAATGTGATGTTAGTGCTTTGAAGACCTCAATAGAACAAGATAAGAAGGAAGAAAGAGAGGGAAAAAGAGAGAAAAATGAGTGTGTGAATGAATGTGGTGGGTTACTTGGCTGGTTAGAGTTATGGGGAAGGACACAAAGGTGACCGAATGGAAGGATACCCGATAGAACGTAAGATTTGGATTCCTTTTATACCAATCACGAGTTGTGTGGCACAAACCATAATCTTGCTCCAAGGTCATCCATTACCTGTGGCCACATAAGAAAGAAACCCCCCTTACATACCGACTCTCCATTTTATTGGCTGCTTGTGGCCCCCTTCACGAGGATCTCATCAGCCCTAATAAAAGAAGACATGCCCATATTGCCGTAGCGGTTGTTATCACAAAGATACGGACCTTCCTATTTGCACCGCCACTCTGCATCGTCCTTTGTTGAAATCCAGGTGGAACAATGCACCAACTTTTGGCACACAAACATCAATCGCTTTTGCCACACAACCACCATAGACCACTCATCACATATCATCCCGGTCTCGCTCTTTGTTGATACGACCTTCATCAACGCTGAAAGGCTTATTTATATCTTAAGTACCTGTTGACCTTGAAATTCCACATTCACCATAGACACAGCTTAATCATCATCGCTCAAAGATGTGTGTACTTCAACAAGTATGTTTGGGATGGGCATACAAACCTTTCCTTTACCATGGATGAGTCCATTTATCAATTGCTGAGGCTACAGCTCCTTCGATATTCGATCTAGTATTCTAAGATGCTTGGCCATATATCAATTCAATGATCACGGCTTAGGACAACAATCCCCACGCCCACATCCATGTACATAAAAGCATCACCCCACATCTCTTTCGTCTATTTGATTGTATACCTCACCAAGAGCTTCATCGTTTGGCAAATGGCAATGATAGCTTTGGTTGTCCAAAGGAGGATACTCATGTAGCGTTGGTCTTTGTAATTATCTTTGTAATTCTCTATTGCGTTATTACTGGTGTTCATTGTTGTCTCTGTGTGATGTATAACATTATTCTCCTCTGATCCTTGTGCTATACGATTATCGTCATTTCAAGTTTGTATGAAATTATGAATCCCTTTAATATTTTGTGATCTTGCTATTATAATCGGAAGGATAAGGGGGCGGTGGGGGCTGATAAGTGGGTTGCTGCTGATAGTAGTAATCTTGTTGGGGGTACTGCTGGTACTGTGTGAAGCCGCTTTGCAGTGGAATAGGTTGAGGCGGGGTGTGTTCTATTGTTCGCCCGAATGCGCTGGCTGTGATAATTGCTGCAAAATAGACCTAACCCCAAAATGGCATGTTGATGCATTGCCCATGGTGATATAAGAATCTTCACTCTTACCTGTAAAGCGTTACCGACAAAGACAACAAACGCACCAAAGATCGTGAGATTGCGTACAGATGCATCACAATCCCCACGGTCTGTTCCCAATGGTCCGCTCCCTGGAAGATCATAGTACTCTGTATTGCCTGAGCTGACTTGACTCAGGTATTGATTGCAACTTGCCACTGTTTCGTCACGGAGAGCAAGTAGTGCGATCCATGCTGCGAACGTAATGCATAGTACAACAGCTGCCATGACCCAGTATGATATACAAAATACACGCAAAAGGCGTCTATTTTGCTGCAAGTCCAAAATATAAGGAATCGTTTGAGCAAACCTTCATTAGTGCACTAAACAACGCATGATCGGCTTACTTGCATGTTGCTGAATAGACCCAGGAGCGTGCAAAAGAAAAAGATGGCTGAGATGGCTACGCACAGATATAAAAATGGCAGAGCTACGTGCAGTTCACTCTGGAAGTAACCAGTGATCACTTTATGTTGTCGGCCGATAATAAGTCAGCGGTGGCAATGCTGGTGGGCGAAGTACGTATGCGTTTACCATTTCGTTTGACCAAGAGCCATATAAAGACGCCACCATAGACTACCTAGAGGTCTGGAAGTTAATGCTTGCTCATATGTTCAAGAGTCGGTTGCAATAAGGTAGTAATCTTACCAGTGATATCCCTGAAATCGTTGTGATAGCCGATCTTTAATAAAAAGTTTAAGGGATCAGTGGCAAGATAAGAGGTGAAAATGAGACATTATACCTAAGTGGCAAGCAGAAGCAGCAGTTACTGATATGTCGTCGCATCGCTCAGTCAAAAAAAGTAGAAAGAAAAAGAGAGAAAGGGAAAGAGAAGCAAATTTTCAGGGTAACCTCGTTTAGACTTGTTGCACAATTGGATGGATGTCGCATGTTCAATGTGCCAAGAAATTATAGCCCACGTGAACCTAATGCTAGGTATGTCGTCATTTTCTCCATGTCGGCATAATTTTAATAGAGACAAAGGGAAGCTCTTTTTTATTGATCATTATGTATAAGCTGTGTTATTGAAGTGGTCAGGCATGCTAGAATGCTAGTTGGTCATGGTGATGAGTCATCAACAACAGCTCATAACTCACCACTTAGGGTAATCTTGTTGAAGTTGACCGATGTATACGGTATCAGAACCACACGCATTACTGGAAATAGCTATTTCAATAGAGCTTATTGATGACGGTGTCAGCACGACCTTGTTGCTACGGCAACCAACCTTTTATTGCTTCGGCGCTTAAATACGCGTCCTTGAAATTATGTTCGTGTTCCATACGCGTCCCAAATCCAGGTTGCCTTTTTTTCTCGCACCCACACAATGTCACAGCAGCAGCATTTCGAGGAAGAAGATGAAGATTATGGACCATTGCCTATTTCTCAACTAGAGGTACTTGCAGCTAACGTGTAACATGTTTTAAAGAATCTGACCCTCGACAATCGAACTCTTAGCAAGGTGGCATTTCGGCAACTGATATCAAAAAGCTGCAAGAAGCAGGATATTACACAGTGGAAGCCATTGCATATGCACCGAAAAAGGCGCTTATTACTATCAAAGGCATTTCGGAAAACAAGGCAGAAAAGTTGTTAGGGGAAGGTAAGGAATCAATCATACGCTGACAAACTCATGAAACTTATGATGGTGGATGCGTGTATAGCTGCAAAAATGGTCAATCTCGGATTCACGACTGCTATGGACGTACACCAACGGCGACAAGAAATCGTTTCGATTACAACAGGATCCAAAGAATTAGACCGTGCACTTGGAGGTAAGGAGGAATGGCCCTTTGCTGCGGAAACGTTTCCCATTTGCTGAGTTGGTTCCCTACATAGGCGGTATTGAGACAGGCTCCATCACTGAGATCTTTGGTGAATTTCGAACGGGTAAAAGTCAGTTGTGTCACATGCTTGCAGTGACAGGGCAAGTGAGTATCTGCATATGAATTAGCGGATCAATCACTAAACATACGCTATCGTTGATTATTAAGCTCCCAGTAAGCATGGGCGGCGGTCAAGGCAAATGTTTGTATATCGACACAGAAAGCACCTTTCGTCCCAGCCGTGTCCTTTCTATTGCTCAACGGTAAGTGCCATGTTCGCTCTATACCCATGATATAGCTATTTATTGACTTGTACAATAGTTATGCTCTCAATGGAGAAGAAACATTGGACAACATTGCCTACGCACGTGCCTATAACACAGATCACCAAACCTCACTACTGATTCAAGCAGCGGCAATGATGGCGGAGACCCGGTTTGCAGTGTTGATTGTGGATAGCGCAATGGCTTTGTATCGAACAGACTATGCTGGGCGTAGTGAACTTGCAGCACGACAAACCCACCTTGCACAATTTTTACGACACTTACAGCGACTTGCGGATGAGTTTGGTGTGGCAGTGGTGATTACCAATCAGGTTGTGGCTCAAGTAGATGGTGCGCAAGGTATGTTTAATCCCGATCCAAAGAAGCCTGCAGGTGGAAACATTATAGCTCACGCTTCGTGTACAAGGTAAGATGCATTAATGAAGGCGTCATGGAAAAGACAAGGTTATCTAATTACTTTGTCGGTACGCAGATTATACCTGAAAAAAGGACGAGGCACCACACGCATATGTAAGATCTACGATTCACCTTCGCTGCCTGAAAATGAATGCCAATTTGCCATCTTGGAGGATGGTATCGCCGACGCTTTGGAATAAGAGACGTTCCTACTCCCGCTATTGATGATTACTTTTCTAAACTCCAAATTGCACCAAATTGTACACCCATATAATTAGTTGACAATTCCCTTCCTGCCACCATCACATTCTCATATATCATTTGACATGTTCTCCAATTTTCTTGTTTGCTTTTCAAAGAATTTATGGCCATCGTTCCATTGCTATCATAGCTGTTTGCATATCCTTAAAGAAATAAACGTTTCCACCGGAGTCACTGATTTCCACCACAGAGTCTGTATTGCTATTGTTTGTCGTTTGCCGAGGGACGAAACCAAATGCTTCAAGCTTTTCACGCAATGGAACCTTGACATCGACAAAGATCCATTGGACAGGATTTCCTGTATATGCATGAATGCTTGCTCGAAGACCTACGAGTGTTTGCAAGGCTGTTGAATCCATCCCCTGTACGGCGCACATATCCATTATTATCGCACGGAGAGTTATCTGACGCCGTTGGGATGATAAGAGGCTGCGACATTCATTCCACGCTTGACGGGCTTGGATCTGCTCCTGATCATTGTCGTTGAAAGGGGCAGGACACGTTTGTGTTTTAACAGCTTGGAGGATAGCTTCAGACACATGACTAGCATTGGGATATAGAATTGATTGTCCAGGACGAAATACGAGTACATCTTCAGGACAATTGGGTAGATATTGGTGGTTGTCGTTGCTGGAAGATGTAACATTATTCGTCACCTCCGGTCGTGCAATATCAAGAAGGAGTGAAGCAAGTGCAAGTCCCACAGCAGCATAAATGCCTGTTTCGACGTCTGTAATAAAAGCAACACCTACAGCTACCACCCATATCCAGAAATCAATAGCGCGTGCTTTCCAGAGTTCTTTGAGATAAGCTGGTGATGATACCAAGTCTGATACAGCGTGAATGACAATGGCAGCAAGTACAGCATCGGGGATATAGTAAAATGCTGGAGTCAATACAAACAACGCCAGTATGAGCATAAAGCCACTAAATGCAGCAGCTAATGGCGTCCGTGCACCTGAGCGATTCATAATAGCTGTGCGGCTGAATGCACCTGTACAAGGATATCCCCTTTTGCATTTCACGTTATACACCAATAATCATTGCCAATTCTCTCATCGGTATTCTATCTTACCCAAAGAACGCGCTTGCGATATTACACATGCCAATCGACACTATTTCTTGACTTGGCTCCACCGTATAATTGGACAAGCGGCCAAATGTTTTGGCGACGGAGACGTGTTCCATAATCAGCATCATAATCATGGGCGGTATTACGTGTATGGTCTCACGGATGACGTGTGTATTTAAATGTGGTACACCAAGTGCATCAAATCCGGAAGGCACTGTTTTAATCACTCGGATTGGCTCATCCGCTGAAGCATGGTGTATCGCGTATGAGAGTACTGTACCAATCGCCACCACTAATCCTGCTCGCATGATTCCCAGATAATAAAAGATACGTTTTGATGCCTTTCGCGCTGTTGATGCTGTATATTGCACGCATAATATCTTGACAGTATATAATGTGATTAGACTTAAGAGGCCAAACACAATATCAGGGCAAGTGGATGAAAGGTGAGTAACAAAATCGGATAAGACTTGAAATGGCGGTTGGTGTGTGTCGACCATATCGCTTGTTCCATTGAGTGCCGGCAGTTGCGACAGAGCAATAGTAATAGCAGATCCGGTCATGTATCCACCTACAGCTGGGCCAGGTATGAAATCCACAAGGATTCCTAGGCGCATCAATCCAATTACCAATGTAATACAACCAGCCATCAATGCAAGTGTAGCACCCACTTGATCAGCCGAGATGGTTGGGTGTTTCTTCATTACCTCGCTAATAGTCTGACCTACTAGCAATGAAACAGTGGCTACGACAAGATCTGGATATGAGTAATGCCGAAAAGGGGTGAAAAATCTGTAGCTTACTGATCGGTCCCACGCTGATATCCTTGGACGTGCCAAACAAACAATATAACGTAGTACCCACAAATGATGTGCTAATTTTCCAGTGAGTCATTTTTCTACGTATACCAATAATTGGCTACATCATCACTCACTAAAGGCCATATTGTGGATCCAAGTTAGCCAAACGCGCATATGCCATGGCTTGTGGCACAGTAATGACGCCCACTGTCATCCCTGCAATCAAGTCTTGGCAAAACCACTATACGCATAAGTTTCATTGGAATGAGCTATTTCGATAATGAATCATGCTGACAATAAACTTACAGACACGTTGTACCGTTTAATCCATTGAAATAGCGGGAAAATGCGCAAGAGGTAGGAGCGTAGATAGCGGATGATACTGAGCTTATCGAACGATGACGCTGCCGTTGTTGTGGGTTGTGATGGTGTGGATTCAAGTGCAGCGTAGTTTTCTACTATGGGGTAGTCTAATCTCTTCATAGCAGCCTCAAAATGGTGCACACAGAGAGGCAGGTAATAAGTAAAAGGATATAAAAGTGGAAGAGATGGATGGGTATAATATAACTGTTTTGGACATCCAGTCATAGTGCGCGTGTGTACTAGAAACACTCCTGCACCCACCCCCTTACTTGCAGGCTTTCCACATTTCTATCTTTGTCCTATACGCATGTCACCGCACACCACCATCAATCCTACACATATTCATGAGACATTGCTTGAAGGTGTACTTTATTGTGACAATGATGGTCAATAATCAATGATAGATGATGTTCAAGTCGCTCCGCAAGCGTGTATCCACTACTATGGCTCGACAACAAATAGTGATGCATGGTGAGCTTGGGTAGTAAAACTTCGCCTCTTGGCTCATGCGCAAGCCTATTTTTTTCCCTCTCAGACTCATGTGCTCGGAAAGACGGTTGCTTTGATATCATTCAAAAATGGATTTCGACTTCGACGACGATGTCTTTGTTAGCAAGGAAAAAAGAACGATCCCTGAACAAGAACCTTACACAGCCAAGGAGGAAGTTGATGGGGTACTTTGTCGATCTTTAGTCATTGGGAAGAACAGTGGTTATTGACATGCTGCTAGTGGTTTCATAATTTTGACAGCTATGAAGATCTCATGATGCAGCGACATGGACCCAACCAGCTTAAGAGCGCCATTGAACACGACTATATGTATAAACGCTATGAAAGGGCATTGGACGGTGCGCTCAAGTATATCGAACTTGCCAATACAGAAGACTGCAAAGTGAGCTCGACCCGAGAAATGAGCGAGATCGCTATTCACTGTGCTCTCCACCTCAATCGCATCGATCTCGCTGAGCAACTCACGGATACGAAACAGGTCTGCTGAGACTCGTGTGCATGTGTGAATGAATGTAAAGCTCACATCTATATGCCATGTATAGGTATCCATGGAGACTGGTAGCATTTTCTTGGAAGCCCGCGTATACGCTGCTTGCCCCCACCGCCAAGATGATGCAGTATCAGCAATTGTACGATACCAAAAGCTACGCAAACAGGATTATCAGGCATGGCGTCTCTTGGCTACCATTATGCGCTGCAATGACGACCAAAGTATGAGGAACCATATCGCCAAGCTCGCCATTGAACGTGCCATTAGGATCATGACTTCTAGTCGCTGGGCCATGAATGTTCCTGTTGTCAAGAAACGCTATGAACATGAATTATCCATCCTTCAATCTATTCTACACGACATCCCAGGTGGTGATGCTAGTAAATTCCTTGCATGGATGATGGAGGAACCTCTCACTGATGAACGCATGGTCCAGGCTGGCCTTACCATGTTCAAGCCCGATGATATAGACTTTATTTTTAGACAAGCAGCAAAGTATAGTGATCAAGAAAACGAAGAAGATAAAGAGCGTAACCCACGTGAGCTTTAAACTTGAAATTGTTGAGGAAAACAAGAAGTTTACACTAGTTGTATAACACGTGTTCTTTTCTTTAATTCGCAAAACCAATAACCATCACCATTATCCAAAGATACATATAAAGATAATTCAATATTGATCAAGCAACATGAGCTGTTGCCCATGTTCGAGTATGAACACCAATCATTCATTCTTGGGCTTGCTCGTTGTTATCCTTGGGAGCTTCAGCCGATTTGTCTTGCTTGTCACCATCTATGGACAATATGTCAGTGTTACGTTTTATAGTATTGAGTTGATGTTGCTTACCTTCTTGCAGATCGGAGGTCCAAAGCGTCAAGTTGTCACGGAGCAATTGCATGATCAAGGTCGAATCCTTGTAGGACTCTTCGCTCAATGTATCGAGTTCTGCAATGGCATCATCGAAAGCTTGCTTAGCAAGGTGGCATGCGCGATCAGGCGAATTTAAGATTTCATAGTAGAAGACGGAGAAGTTAAGAGCCAAACCCAAACGGATGGGATGCGTAGTTGCCAACTCCACTTGTGCAATGTCGGTAGCTGACTTGTAGGCTTCGTGAGCTTCGGATGCGGCAGTCTTACGATCTTCGCTGGTAGCGTACTCGGCAACATAACGATGATAATCACCCTTCCTATAAACCAATAGTAAGTCATATGATCTCTTTCATTATAGAGCGACTTACATCTTGTAATAAAAGACCTTGGCTTCACCATCAGAAGCAGCAGGGATGAGACAATCCTTGAGCAATTGAAGAATGTCATTGCACACATCATAGAGTTCACTCTCAATCTTTTTCCGGTATTCCTTGATCTTGTTGACTTGAGCCTCGTGGCCCTTGCTCTCTTCCTTTTGCTCAATCGACGATACAATTCGCCAGGATGCACGGCGGGCACCAATCACATTCTTGTATGCGACACTCAACAGATTGCGTTCTTCCACAGAAAGATCGGGGCTCATCTGCTTAAACACGTGTTGCATGAGTATGGAAACGATCCACGCATACATACGCGTCCCACCACTACGCTCTCTGACGACTATTTCCTATTATCCACATAATTACCTTGGCAACTTCCTTCATGTATGTCACCATTTCTAAACAACGCCAAAACGATCATTAGCTTATGTTCAAGAAACGAGTAACAGCGTGTGAAGTATATACGTACCATCATAGCGTTCGGCCTGCTCGGCAATCTTGGCCATATAAACCTACATTTATAGATGTTTTAATATGTTTACAAGCTTCTAAAATCCAAAAGACAAGGAGTATGGAAGTAACAAGCGAAAGCACTTGCTCTCATCTTGTCTCGAGCGTTGCAATTTGGCGCTACCTTATCTTCGCGTTCCTAGATAGAAGGCATATTTAGTTATTCAAGGTGCTAATAAAGCGTGTACGAGATTGACGTTAACGGATGACAGCTTACAGTTGACATTGTGAGTATGAGTGATTAACGTTGAAAGAAAGAATGCGTAGACGTCAGCTACTCAGCGGGCTTGATGTGAGACGCGTCTTACGATACTCAGCGACCAATAACAAAGAAGTTCATGTGTGCTGGGATTCTGATACACAGCAGCGCCTAAAGTTTGAGTCAACCGCTTTTGGAATGTCATCCTTTACTGTATCGCTATTTGCACCATGTTTTATTCATTCATATGGCGTATCATGTTGTCAATGTTAGGTGGTTTTAATTTTTAAAACCATTGATGCTTACAGTACTCGAATACGCAGGCGTGCCAGCATCAAGCGCTAGCGACCCGGTTGCTCGTTTCGCTCGTAATATTGGAAATCACTATCTTTGAAGTAATACTTACATCCTATGTGTGTAAGTTATGTTCATGTGCATTGTATTGGTTGACTGCTGTGTCTTTAAAAGAATATTTCAGGAATGGTTAGCGGCATGGTGCTTGTTGTTGGGAAGGATCTAATAGTGGGTATTTGGAAAGTGCCTTTCATTAATGACACCGTTACTGCTATTTCCCAATTCTTAGATACGTCGTGCACGATGCGTGATATGAACCTTTTCCATTTCACTTGATGATTGTTGGGGGGTTTCCAGCTTTCCATCAAAATCGCACAAGACATCACGTGCTACTACTGCTCTCTCTTGCATGAATGACAAACGTCCCCGCTATCATGTTACCTTGGATTTTCATATTCGGCTCATTTTACATAGAAAAAGACTAACACCGTATCCCAACAAGAATGAGCTCATTCGCACTTGAAGTGAACAACTTATAACTTCCATGTCGGCTCGTCCCCGACATACAATACTTTCACCTCTCATGATGCAAAAGCGTGTAGGCTGTAGCTAGCTACTACATTCTTGCACTTGATTTTCTCGGAAGGCACATTTTGACCAAAGCTATGTAGTATGTAAATCTTGGTATGCATATGAGAATTCGTTTCGTAAGATGGGTAGCACTGGTTAAAAGTTATTACCTCTAAGGAGGAGTTCCGAGGATAAAGAGTTCAAAGAGGGTGTGACAAGGTCCTTGTAAATCTGGATTTCCCACTGATGCGGGGAAAACATGTTGACAAAATCTACGAATGAAACGCGGATCATCCGGTATAAAACTAGGAGGGTCTCTTTTTGCTTTTCTTCCCAGTCTCACACGCTTTGCTCTGCGACAAATCCCCCCACTCTATCAATAATGTCTCAATCTGAAAGTGGACAAGTTCATATGTAAGATAAACCTCGTTCATGTGCAACAACCGAGAAACTTGCTATTCAAGCTCCAACATCTCGATGCTTAGACACAAGCTCGTTACCCCTCGCGACCGCGAAGTGGAAGAAGCCGGTGCCGTCATGAACAGATACAGCCGAATGATTACGCAGCGTCCTACAGCTGGTGCTGGTCAAGCACAATGTAAGCAATCAATGTGATAGTGTGAAAGTCGAGTGACACCCATTCAATTTCATGTATGGAATGTATGATATGCTAGTGTATGCAACGGGGCTGAAGGAAGAAGACATGAGCAAGGCACAAGTGGGTATCACCAGCTTGTGAGTAATCATCCATCCATCTTTTCTTAATCGCTGAGTTCTAAATTTTTGGAAATAGCGGATATGATGGCAATCCATGCAACATGCATATCAATGATCTAGCAGCCAAAGTCAAGGAAGGTGTTTGGAGAGCTGGTCTTGTGGGTTCAATTTTTAACACCATTGGCGTAAGCGATGCTATGCCCATGGGTAGTGCTGGTATGTCGTTTTCTTTACCAAGCCGTGATATCATTGCCGATTCGATCGAGACCGTCATGAGTGCTTTATGGTATGATGCCAATGTTTCAATTCCTGGCTGCGACAAAAACATGCCTGGTTGCATGATGGCTATTTCTCGCCTCAATCGACCTGCTATTGTGGTATATGGTGGTACCATGAAACGCGGCAAGGGCACATTGGGCGCTTGTGCAAATCGTGACTTGGATATCGGTAATGCTCTTGAGTGCAATGGTGAATTTATTAGCGGCAAGATCAACGAGGAGGAGCGTAAGGACATTATCAGACATGCATGCCCTGGCGCTGGTGCATGTGGAGGAATGTAAGTACAGATGAAGCCTTGTCAACCAATCATAAAGGGTGGGAATTGACATGTTGAAACATTGCTGGATGGATTACAGGTTCACAGCCAATACCAGTAAGTCATGGATTAAATAGGCATTGCTGCCTGTGTATTATAAAACGTAGCATCCATTAACACGAGCTTGAATAGTGTCAAGTGCTATCGAAGCATTGGGAATGTCGTTGCCCTATAGTTCATCCGTTCCAGCTGAAGATCCCGCCAAAATTCAGGAATGTCTACGTGTTGGTCCTGCTATCCGCAACCTTATTCAAAAGAATATTCGACCCAAGGATATCTTGACTCCAAAGGCCTTTGAAAATGCATTGACTGTGATTATGGTGCTTGGTGGATCCACGAATGCTGTGCTCCATATGCTAGCTATGGCCAAGGCTGCCGACGTCCCTTTGACTATTGACGACATTCAAGCCATCTCCAGCAAAACACCTTTCTTGGCTAATTTGCGACCAAGGTAAGTAAATCATATCGATCGACACATCACACAGCATGGTGAATTGATGTTGTGGATCATAGTGGCAAATACATTATGGAGGATCTACATGATATGGGAGGTACACCTGCTGTACTGAAATACCTTTGGGAGAATGGTTTGATCCATGGTGACTGTATGACAGTTACCGGCAAGACCATGGCAGAGAATTTGGCTGAAGTTGATGGATTGAAGGAGGGTCAAGATATTTTGCGTCCATTGTCGGATCCAATTAAACCAACAGGCCATTTGACTATTCTACGTGGTAATCTTGCGCCGGAGGCAAGTATACTTTTTGATGTGATGAGCCATATACAGGAAGTCCTCACAACGTGTGCATATGGATATAGGGTGCTGTTGCCAAAATTACTGGCAAAGAAGGTCTGTCCTTTACTGGTATAGCACGTGTCTTTGATGAGGAAGATGAGATTTTCCGAGCTTTAGAAGAAAACAGAATTCCAAAGGGTTCCGTAGTCGTGGTGCGCTACCAGGGTCCAAAGGGTGGTCCCGGAATGCCAGAGGTAAAGCCAAACTTGGAATGCATTGTAGTACAAAGTTCGCACTAACTCATACCGATTTTCGTGTAGATGTGTAGGTTTCGTGGGAGAGAGAAAAAGACATAATGGCAAACTCACGCTTACATTTTTCTACCAAAAGTGAAACCCACAGCAGCCATTATGGGTGCAGGATTAGGCAAAGACGTTGCATTGATTACCGATGGACGATTTTCAGGTGCATCTCATGTAAGTCAAAAAAGCACCATAGCTTGCACAAAGCAAATGATTTAATGCAACTTGCCATGTTGTAGGGCTTTATCATTGGTCACATCTGCCCTGAAGCCCAAGTTGGTGGTCCGATCGCTCTGGTTCAAGATGGTGACGAAATAACCATTGACGCTACAACCCGCGATATCAAGGTCAATGTATCAGATGAAGAGTTGGCTCAGCGAAAGAAAGCTTGGAAGCCTAAACCACCAAAGTATACCAAGGGTGCCTTAGCACGCTACGCCATGACCGTCAAGAGCGCCAGCGAAGGTGCCGTTACGGACGAATGGTAGTAAATAATGAAACCATCATTCCATTGCATATTCGCACGGCTGCACCTCAATGATCCTATGTCAAATGTGTATGTAATAATAAATGGCTGAATTCATATGATTTCATCATGATAACGCTTAATGAGAGAAGTGTACATTCTGCATATGTATTTGGACATTGTAGATCAAAGTTTGATCAACACGTCATTGCAGGCCTGGGCACATAACAAAACCCCGACCACAGGTTGTACTGGTATATGGAAACCAAGAGAATGGTCATACAAACATAACGCAAGCAAAGACGACACTTGTTGTCGTCAAGTACATTTGCCACAGTAACCTGTGCATGTGTAGGCTCATATTTTAGTCATCTATCTGTAATGAATAAAGCAGATGCTGGAGTGATAAATTCCGATTGGCCCGAGAGACAAGCTGGGAACACCGGGAAATATTGGGGAAAGATTACTGGATTTGGCTTAAACAATCGATAATCCGATTCATGAGTTTATTTCGATGATACAAGCAAAAGCGATTAGCTATGCAAGATGGAGTGTATGTATCAAGGGCAATATGTGGGTTGGTGGATGCATTGTGTATGTGTGGTTGCGGTTGTGTAGTGGGCATGTTTGCTGGATAAAGAGATTTACAACATCTCCTTGAGCATGGCTTCAAGCTTGCGACCATCCTTAGCAAAGTTGCGGATACCTTCAGACAACTTCTCGGTAGCCATGGCATCCTCATTCATATCCCAGCGGAAGGCCTTTTCGTTTGTGAAGTAGGCAACCTTGGGAATCTCCTGAGCCTTGGCCTTCTCAACAGAGAGCTTGGCAGAGATCTGCTTAGTATCCTTTTGCAATTCACCCAAGAGAGCAGGAGAGATAGTCAAAAAGTCGCAGCCTGCCAACTCTTCAATCTCACCAGTGTTGCGGAAAGAGGCACCCATGACAATAGTGTTATAGCCGTATTGCTTGTAGTAGTTGTAGATCTTGGAGACGGAAAGAACACCAGGGTCGTTGTGGCTCTCATAGGTCTGACCAGTGGACTTTTTGTACCAATCCAAGATACGGCCAACAAAAGGCGAGATGAGAGTGACACCAGCTTCGGCACAAGCAACAGCTTGAGGGAAACCAAACAAGAGAGTCAAGTTGCAGTGAATGCCATGCTCCTTTTCCAAGATCTATTTCATCGCGTATATGATATTGATAAGCAACCTACACACATCTACATTTATCGCAGCACACGGTTGTCCAACTTACAGAAGCAGCCTGGATACCTTCCCAGGTAGAAGCAATCTTGATCAAAACACGCTCCTTGTTAATACCTTCCTCCTCATACAACTTGATCAAACGAATAGCCTTGGCAACGTTGGCATCACGGTCGAAAGAAAGACGGGCATCAACCTCGGTGGAGACACGACCAGGAACAATCTTAAGGATCTCCTTGCCAAAGTTGACCAAAAGCTTATCCACAGCCCATTCGAGTTGCTCTTCAGGGTTGCTACAGGTACATTTATTGTCAGCATGTCGCGTCTACGGGATAATGCAAACCCCGGACCTCGGGGTTGGGGTTTTGCGGGAAATAACCATGCTCGTATTTACCTGCCCTTCTTCTTGCCATACTCGATAGCATCCTTAATCAAGCCAGCGTATTGGGGCTTTTGGGAAGCTGCAAGAATCAAAGAGGGGTTGGTGGTAGCATCCTGAGGCTTGTATTGGGCGATAGCTGTAGACAACACGAAAAAGGACCGCGATTAACAACAGGAACAATTTTAAGGGTCACGCAAACATGTATAGAAGCTTACTCTCAAAGTCGCCAGAATCGGCAACGATGGTGGTGTATTGCTTGATTTGTTCGAGAACAGAAGCCATGGTAAAGTGAAAAATGAAAACGGGAAAGAGATTGGGGAAAAAGGCGAGAGCATGGTTCCACTGCCTTTATGTGTGCTGATCTCGAAAATCAGGGAGCTGGGATTGGCTACAGTACGGTGACGTTTTTGTGTTCCCGAACGCCAAGTAGTGTGGTTGATGTTTACAGATAACAGGACGACAATACAACAATCACGCATGAGTACATGGTTTCACAAGAGTTTGACATAGCCACTATGTAATCCGTAGACATCGCGAACCATTCACTTATGAATTATAGTCCGTATTTTCGATTCTTCCATTTAATATCGATACAATGATGGCTATCTTCGTTTTCACTGGTTGTTACTAATCTTCATGTCATATGTCCCATTTTACTTTTTCTCTCCGCCCCTTCATGCTGCGATGATGCCGCTTTCGTAACATTTGCAATTAAAGCTATAAGTAGCGACATGGATGAATCAGCACACCTCCTTCGCACTATTACTAGCTTGAACATGGATTCAAATTACATTGGCTACAGCTTGGTTTTGATTGGCCTTGTGAGCCTAAAACATTTGACATGGACTTGCTTTCAAATATTGTTGACACCAGTGTAAGCGACGCAATTGGTTCAAACATCACCTACTCAAAGGTATGCTGCGTCTACGTGGACGAAGTATCAATCTCAAGATACATTGCTGCTACCATCATTGTGTTTATGAAGGATCATGCATATAACCGCGACATTGTATGCTATTAGCCAGATGAGCTGGATCATATCTTACGACGCATATATTGATGGGCAATAGATAACGAGAAACGAGTGCAAATGAAACTGCCAAAGGAGCTGTAGGTGCCCATCTGATAAGCAAATCTTATGGTGACAGCAGCATACCCTATTTCAGTCGCCTCAATGTGATGTTCTCCTGCTTGATAGCAGATAAGTATTTGAGATCTCTTTTTATTGTTAATGTCCATCCTAGACAGACTTTTGCATGAAACTAAGAGGGATCATGGAAGTGGATGACTCTAAATGCTATTGAGGCATGAATGGGCAACAATGTTGTGTGTGAATTAAGCATACTAGTGAATCCTGCAATTGGCCAATAGCAAAGAGCTGTCGAGCTGTCCTACGCTAAAACCAGCGGTGGGTGCTTTTTTCTTTTGTTGCTTCGATCGTACAGTAAATACTAAGAATGGAGCCTTCAACCGTCGAGAAAATGAAAATGGGCGCCATGATGGGTGGCACTGTAGGCCTTTGTGTTGGCTTTGTCTTTGGCACCATCAACTTGATTCGGTAACTTCCACTATGCAACATTTCGTACACTGCAATTTACCACACGCGCTCACCTTTATTCGCGTCTGGTCATTCACTTGTAGTTTCGGCAGTGGTACCAAAGGACCTATCAACATGTTAAGCCAGTACATGATTGGATCGGCAGCCTCTTTTGGTTTCTTCATGTGTAAGTACATTATAGGATGAACAAGGATATCAGCAGCTTACATATGGTGGTATACAGCTATAGGCTCGGTTATTCGTTCCGAGGGCAGGCTTCCCGCGGGCGCAACTCCTTTGCAATGGAATCAGAAACCACTTCCCATCCGTATCAATAAGCCAAATGAGGATTAAAGATATGTACAAACTTGGTTTATTTCAATGAAAAGCAATATAAGCTGCAAATGATGTGATGATTGTGATACAAGGATGATATTTTAGCAATATGGAGGGTCTTTACTACTTTTTAGCATCGAACATTTCACGTAAAAAGGACATTCGGTTTGTTTCCGCCTGATCCTGCATTTCCACCATATGTCGTAGCATAGCAGCCATTTCCTTTTGCATATCCATCCAACTTTGATATAATTCTGCCCATTCCTGTTGTCGAGATCGTTGAGCTTCCACCCAGTCCTTCATCCACGTTTCTTGCTTTTTAAATTCATTGGACAGCTGTTCCTCGTATTTACACAGATTCTCAGAGATATGGTGTCGCTCTTGTTCAACCACGTCTTTGATTCGTTCTACCATATGTACATGGCCGTCCAGCGTATCCTCAATACGTCGTTGATTGGATTCCAACATCTTCGCTACCGATTTCTGTTGTTGTTCGCAATTGTCGTTGGCAACATCTCTCTGTGTGACAAGAATTGACTTGATGCTATTCAGAATGTCCTTTTGCAAAAAGATCCACATTATTAGTAACGCGCTCTCATGAATTTTACACACACATTCTTACCCTAGACTCCTTGCAAAGCTTCGTTAACGAGTCATCATCCTCCATTTTTCCCTGTCCAAGATCCACGCGGCGCCGTTTGGCAGATGATGTTGTCCTTTTGCTAGCAAATGAAGCGTTTTTCCCTGGTCGACATCCTGCCAGCAAGTACTATTTCCACACCCAGTTAATGTATGATCTACTTTATGATTACTCTGTGACGTACCGCATCGTAAGCTTTCTCCATGAGTGATTTGATATTGCTGTATTCGCCATAAATGCTGATAAACATGGGATTGCTGCTGCTATTCAATAATCCATAATGCGCCTCCATAAGTACCCTGAACCGCTGCTTCGCATGATGTCCAAAATAAAAGTTGTATAGACCAGTTGCATTCTCGGGTAGCTTTTTCATAGTCTCATCACAGCGGGTCGCTACGAGTTGCCATTTTTCTGCACGTTCTTTGGGAGTAGGCGCTTCGAAAGGTCGTAGAAGCAGAGTCTGTTGTAGCAGGTATTCGTCGCGTTGAGGGAAAGAGCGATAATGAAATCGTTTGCGTTCGACTCTCGACCAGATCTCCACCTCCTCTTCTGTAATTTCAGGGAACTCTTCGTCGCTCGTGTAATAGTCGTTTTCCTGTTCGTCTTGTCGACTGTGTCTTTGAGCAGGTGGCAGCGTTTGAGATGTGAAATGAGGAACATTGCCAAGGTCATTCACTTCATTGGGGCGACTCTCGTTCGAGGAGACAGTCGTGCTGAGATCCGATGCGTTGGGGATGCCATGCGATTCGACACTGCGAGCTGCGTTACTCATACTGTTCCACGAGAAAGAAAAGAGGCTGGTTAAACAAAGAGAGAGAAAGAGAGAGAGAGAGAGAGAGAGAGAGAGAGAGGGAGATGCTCCGCTCAAGAAATCAAGATTGAACAAGTACAATAAACCATACGACCATCATTAAATTGTGACATAGCAAAAGGAAGCTGAGAGAGGCAGGTGGTGTTGATGATGTTCTTACATCCGAAATGTCAAGACTTTTTTTGGTCTGTGTCGATCGCATTGAGATTATGCGCGAATCCAGGAGCATGCTCAGCCAAATAGTAATCATATGAATGAACACCTGCTGTATCACTATTGTGTTGTTGCATTATTGGATATGTATGAATCACATTTGAAGGGATCCAAGGGTCAATCCAAAATATGATGATCACCTTTGATCTAGCACCCAATGATACTTTATTCCAACACGACATCCTATTCTTGCATGGGGAACGATTCTCACACTGGTAAGCAAGATTGTTGCCATCAACATGATCACGCATCTCTTTTTTGTCTATCGCCTGAGATTTGGAAAGGCGTTCTCATTTTGGCAAGCACCATGCACAAACGCCACAGTTTCAATGCCGATATCATTGCATAGCATCTTTATTACATCAAGAGATAACAAAGGTACATTAATATTACGGCGATGGAATGTCATGTCGTATATTCCTTAAATTCTATTCTTTATGGGGTCGAGTGTGAAGGCCACAGCCGGTTGGCTACTACTACTACTGGAAACCGCTCAAAAAGCAGTCGTTAATTCTTGTTGGGTATCTTGCCGTTGATTAAGAGCAAAGTCGGTGAAGTAGGTTATGAAAATAGGGAAGAGTTTCCAGAGGAAGATTACTTGGTTGTCATAATGACTGCTGGTGGTGGTCTAGTGAGCTGGTTCATCTCTTGCTTTGGTTCTTGTTGATATACGGGTAATCCAGGGCCATCATCGTCATTATCTTGATCACCATGTTTTTGTCTGCAAGAACTAGTGGTCCAGCGAAAGAAACTCCCCACATGATACATACAGAATGATATATCAAAGTAGCAACATAGCCGGTAGTCATTGACTATCGGTCGCACTTTTATGCAAGCATGTCAGCATTATAACGCAGCTTCATTGCTGGGAAAGCGACATAATGAAAAATGACTACCAACAACTTACATATTATAAATGCGATCAAGAGAATGAGAATAGCTGCACCAAGGATCAAAGGCCATAATGCGCAGAATGCCGCAATAAACGCACCAAGGTTGACCATAGTGTGTAAAAGAAGAAATGCTTTATGCAAAGTATTCCAACGATCGAATGCTTTTATGGTGGTACCATGCACAGGGTGGGAATGGCTCAGCATAATACGCAGTTTACTCACGTGGGTGATGCCTCAACTTTCACTTGTCAAATATGGTGAATAGATGTAACCATGCTGAAGACGCCACCGTCTTTATCGTGTGCACAAAGAATGATACCATACGTCATTACACCAGAAGCTACAGAGCATATTACCAGGATCCCGTATCTTGTTGGTGGCGTCAACCGATCACCTGAGATTGATAAACTTCGTACCAATCCTGGTAGCTTAGTAACTCTTTGCCCTCACGGATACACATTTGAAGATCTGCTTTGAGAGTAAAGATCCCAACTTGCAGTTTTTGAAGCGTCCAACTTTATTTTCAGCTTCTTGGATTTTAATGGTTAGTTTATCTCTAGTGACTCTTGAAAAGATGAGCTACGTATTATTAGTATGTTGGGTGAGGGCATTACGAGGCTACATGGATTTGCATTGTACGAAGAGCAAGAAAGGAAAGACAACAACGAGAATCTGCATCGATTGCCTTGCAAAACTCAATACAAGATCTTGGCCAAATACATTTATTACAAATGTAAGACTATAGGGTGTTCACATATCCATACCTTGTATCGGGTGATCTCAAACAGCTCTATGGCACACATTTCACATGTTCATTTGGTCATGTGATTGAGTGTAGATCGGCTTTTGACATAGCTTACCTATTAAACTATGGTAGACCAAGTGCATACAGTAATCCAACTCCTACTTACACAGCATACAATAAACTTCATATTTACTTGTGCGTCCATAATACACCATTCATATACCAGCTAGCATTTGGATGATGAGTACAATAACTCCATCCAAAATAGACTTGGAAGTGAAGCTTCATGGATAAATCCGTTGTCAACAAAGTATGTTTTATACAAAGATGGTTATGCATTGGCATATCGTGTGGGCAAAGGTTACTAAGCTACCTGGCATTACATTGTGGAATCCAACAAGTGCATTCCATCTCACCAATTTGTGTAGTACTTAGCAGCAAAATCAGGTCTCTCAAAAGAATTCGTTTTCCAAGCGCACATGCATACTCTGGTAATACATCTGAAACGTATTCCACTTTAGGGTATCTTATGTTTTTATTGTCGTTTACGTTCATGGAGGCAAACTCTTTACGTGATATTTGAGAGCTAGCTGCTGCCGACGACTCATAGCCCAAGTAGCCAATGGGAAGTTCCAATCTTGCAAAAGATCAATTCTATGCATGATCCCGATAATTCCGACGTTGGGTTTCCTGCAATCCATACCACCCACTTTATTCATGGACAAAGCGAATAAGACCAAACATCGTGATACGTTCTATCGAAGGGCATCGTTTGAAGCAAACCAAATACATGTGTCAATAAAAGATGTTTCCTTGATGGATAAATGCAGTGCCATGCTTTTCGGCAAAAGTCGGGAGGAACA
Organism: Lichtheimia ornata; assembly: GCF_029851405.1. Classification (NCBI taxonomy): domain Eukaryota; kingdom Fungi; phylum Mucoromycota; class Mucoromycetes; order Mucorales; family Lichtheimiaceae; genus Lichtheimia; species Lichtheimia ornata. Next base: position 262,469 of record NW_026695359.1, read on the forward strand.
AGAGATGTAGATACAAAACAAACTTGAAGCTTGATTTTATTGTTCAGTAGACAATATTTACTCGCAAACGGCAACGCATTCGATCTCAACAGAGACATCCTTGGGAAGACGAGCAACTTGAACAGCGCTACGAGCAGGCTGGTGGGTGGAGAAGAACTAATTGCGATAAAGCCCTTGTCAGATGAAGCTGTTCCAAAAGATTCCTTTCATGACACTTACCGAGCCATAAACGCCATTCACGGCGACAAAGTCATCCATGTTCTTCAAGAAAACGGTGGTCTTGACAACCTTCTCCAAGCTAGAACCAGAGGCCTTGAGAACTTCGGTAAGGTTGGTCAAAACTTGACGTGTTTGGTCTTCAACGCCACCTTGAACGAGCTCGCCTATAAGGATATGTGGTGTCAATCTCTTATGATACAGGCCAGTGACAACATGCTACGTACCAGTGGCAGGGATAAGAGGGATTTGGCCCGAGGTGTAAACCATGCCGTTCACCTTGATGGCTTGAGCTATTGGAAAAGATATCAATACCTTATCCCAAATACCGTTTTACATTGTCCACTTCTTTACCATAGGGGCCGATGGCAGCAGGAGCGTTAGCGGTTTCTAAGAAGAAGCAATGAAATGAGACATGAGGCCTTGGATGGCATTAGCCAAGAATACTTACGGACACGGGTCAAAGTGGACATTGCACGAATGGAGGGAAAGACGCGTTGAGCAAACATGGCTGTTCAGTCACAAAAGAAAGAGACCTGGCGGGAGAAACGCACAGCCTTATACCTGTCATCTCAGATCTTGTGATACGAGAAAGCACTTATACCCTTTGGAAACGTTGGATACCATTGTAGTTAATCCTCAATATCTGATTGGCTTCACTTGAATATCAGCATTATCGAACTTGCTTTTTCCTTGACTATCTTTATACTTATTGATGTTAAGGGTGTTCTTCATCTTGTTCTTCTTCAAGAGACCGTGGGAAAAATACGATCGGGTTCTTGATCGATGATTGTCAATACGTTCAAGACATAGGCCAACGTATCTATGCCACTTTTAAGATCTCCCCTGGTTTTGAGGTATTCTTCTGCTTGCAAGATACGAGGGATATGCACCAATGCTCGAATGTTTTAAATGGATCACGACGAGCTCATTAGTATGAGGGTTGTTAGGCCAGTGACAAGAATAATGAAGAACATAAGCAAAAAAGTAAAACATTGGAAAAATCATCATAAGGAACATCTATATTGCACCATGATCGATAGCTTTTGGTCAAATGTACTGCTTGGTCAAGTACCTGGAGGTTGGGTTGGATAATTAGGTTATGGGACAGGCACGAGAATTGATTGGATCAGTTTTACTTGTCGTCCATGTGGAGCTTTTCATTTCAAATGAGCATCTTGACAACTGTGCTTGTGTGTATCAGTAACATGGAATAGCAATTACAATGCCAGCGCAAGTCTTGTTCCGTTACTTTGTTCATCGAGATCATCTTCGGTAGTTTCGACGCATCACATGCAACATAATCATGCCAGCTTCTCCTATCTGCATTAAAATCTCATGATCGCGTTATAGTAAGCAAGGAATCTCTTTTATCACTTGTACATTGCTTTGTATGAAAGACATCCAGCTATAACTGCAGCGTACAAGTTCAGTGGGCCTATATCAAGATGAACTGAGCTCATCACGAAAGCTGTAAAATCGTATTAGAATGGGTCTTACCGAGGCTCAAAGAGAGAAAGAGATGCCTAATTGCAGCCAAGGTGGGTTTCGCTCGCTCACACATGCATCTCAGACGATCACACCAAACGCCCTTTGCCACCATCCCATCGCCATAATAATGGAAATCGTGATGATGTAGTAATGTCACTGATGTGTGTGGATGTCTTTTTTTACGACCTGGGAAAGCTTCACTTTTACGACGACACATCTTTTTCCTATCCCAAACATGTCGCTGACACCGCTACTCCTCATAGCTGTTTCTGTGAACCCCCCCTCCCAATATTGTTTTTTTATCTATGCGCCCACAAATCCATGGTGCTATAAAAGTATCTTATTTAGTAAGCATCCGACTCGCTTGCTTTGTTCCACGTCTTACGTACTCATCAAGCTTTCATTGACCAAGCCCACTTTACTGATCCCTGGATTCAAGTTTCAAGACAAGAATACCTGACATGAAGCAGTATGACTACATCTAAGAGAACGCATGTGGACATGACAACGTTGCATCTCTTTGGTGACGAGACGAGACGCTATTCTCATGAAACCAATATCAGTTCCGGCAAGTTGGACAAGGGCTGCGACTTTGTATCATGCTGTATAAGGCTCATTGATGAATACATCCCATAGATCCATATCACGACGACATGAAGTCAGTAGCCGAACTCACTGATACCCTAAGCTTGGTTGACAAGACTACTACACAAGATGCACGTGCACGTTGCATGACAACACTCGATCCAACTCCTTCATTTTCAGCTCCCTCAATTCTAAGCCGATCAAGGTAAAAGGAGGCATGCACACACACAGACACGTATGCAGTGGATTTATTCATAGTTCACTATACCTAGTTATCAAGATTGCAATGAGCCTGATCAAAGTGAATCAGCCGAGGATGAATCAACAAAGACAGTATGGATGCGACGATGTGAGACAACTCCTCTATTATTGGATCGCTGTACTCCGCTTCCAAGCAGTGCATTGTGGGCTATCCCTCCAAAATATGCCGACTCGAGAAGACCTAGTAGTTCATGGTGTTGGTGGTCATCACATGATAATGTTCTCCCAGAACCAGATCCATCACCGCATCCACTATCTTTCGACATGGCAACCTCATCACCACCACCACCACTTGAACAGTACTGTGAACCATTTCCATCTCCTTTATCAGCCTCTGTACACCCATTGACAAAAGATGACGACGACGATGATGATGAATTGCCCTGTTTTCTACAACCTGAATGGCCCCTGACACCTGTTTCACCACGGCAACCACAAGATGGATGGTGGGGTGAACGTCCCCCACCCAATATTGTTTGTCAGCACATGGATCGCTATTTCTCTGAGCATGATTTGGATAAGCCCTGGATGTATGAAGATTCCATTTCCTCAGATGCATCATCATGCTCATTACCCAAGAGAACAACACGTGCAAAATCCATCCGTGCAGTTGCTTGTGAGGCAGCAAACAACATGTACGACGACTATAGCAACATGATCCATACCCGCAGACTATCAACATCCATGACCATGATGAGGCGCAAGAGCACCAAATTTTGGGATCAATCCACTATTCAAGTCAAATCAGACAACATGACCAAAATTCAAAAGAACAAAGGTGGCATCCGATGGATTCGTGGCAAATTGCTTGGTCAAGGCTCGTTTGGACGTGTTCATATGGCATTCAATGTAGTCACTGGGGAGGTGATTGCTGTCAAACAAGTCAACGTTTCGCCCCCTCTTGCCAAAAAAAAAATGATCGATGGTACACAACTACACCAAGAAATCGCCATGTTACGCGATCTTGACCATGAGAATATTGTACAATATCTTGGATACGACGAGGATGAGTCTGAAGGCGTGATTAATATCTTTCTCGAGTACGTGTCTGGAGGTAGCATTGCTAGTCGTCTCGCTATTCATGGAGCATTCCCAGAAAGCATTGTAAGGTTCTTTACAAGACAAATCTGCATGGGTCTCGCCTATCTCCATTCAAAGGGCATTTTACATCGTGATATCAAGGCTGCCAATATACTTATCGAAGCGGATGGCGTTTGCAAAATCTCTGATTTTGGGCTATCAAAGCGACATGATTTTGCCGAACAAGTATACGATGCAAATGATCGTATGTCTTTGAGAGGATCCATATACTGGTACTTGAGTTCCTTGTACTTTGTTTTCAATCGATTAACGTATATACTTTTGCTTTTGTTAGGATGGCTCCAGAAGTGGTCAAGAATCAGCCTTATAGCGCAAAAGTGGATATATGGAGTCTCGGATGCACCGTACTTGAAATGCTCACTGGCGAAAGACCGTGGCTCACTTTTCATCAGCTTGCAGCCTTTTACAATGTAAGTTGTGAAATTTGTCATGAATCAAAAGAGCAACCCTATTCATCAATGCTACTATGTATTGCCAGCTTGGATGTCAAAAGAAACCTCGAGTCCCTGACACAATCGCAGACACTGCCAAAGACTTTTTGAACCTATGCTTTGCCATGTAAGTGTATCACAGCATCTTGCATACCTTATCAATTTGTGCTCATGAAGATGTGATGCTGTGATCTAGAGACCCTCGCAAACGACCAACTGCAAATGATCTGCTCAACCATCCATTTTGCTATATCGATCCTGACTTTGACTTTGCGGTGAGTTGTATTTCCATTATTCAATTCGCCAAAGGTCATACCACATACTCATAAATGTTCTAGATGGAACGAGGCAAAATCTGACTTCCACTGTATATCCTCTTCATTGATACCAAATCCTATTCCCTTACGTACTCTGTTTTCTACCGTGTGTTTAATATAGGCGACAAACATGCAATGTTGTTTATGGTGCTCTAACAAGATGTCTAATGATGGATGGGATAGGGATTGTGTTCTTGTATATGACCGAGTAGCATGCTACATAGTACTATGGAAGGACCCGATCACTGTTTATTTTGCAATTTCAAGAATGCCTCGAGCAACTCAATACATGTTTTGGAATCTTCATAAGAATCATGTCCTTCAACCGTGTCTTGAATGAATTTTGACAAATGCTTGTTGGCCAATAATCGAAGACCATAACGGAAAGGGAGCCCTTTGGGATGTGGATAAAGCTAGAGAGATTTGATGAGTCGTCAAGGGTACCCTATTTACAAAAACCATATAGCTTACCGCGACTGTATCAATGATGTTGTCATGGATCAACTATGGTTATACGAGCATTAGTATGTGAAAAAGGTCATTGTGGTTTACCCTTACTCTTAAGGCATTCATGTCATTTTCCTATACGGGACACAAAAATTGGGATCAATAAGAGTGAATTGAATCGAAAGCAAAAGTACGTACCAATCCATGGCCAAGAAGGATGGTATCGGCATTGATATACTTGAATAGCTCCTGCCGGACGCTCTCCAGATTATGTTTGGCACCTGCTAATGTCTTGATTCCACTATAGCGCGTATTGAGATCGATCACCATGTGCGACGGGAATACCAATTCATCGATCAACATGTTGGCTTGACCATCGATTGCTGTCAATCTGATCAATTCCATTCCTGCTGTTGTGTAAGCCTAGAATATAGCCGTTAGGAGCGTGCATTCAATGTAATCACGCATTGACGGTACCATCTCACAATCCAATGCTATCAAAGATCGCCAAGAATCCGATTTTTCTTGTGGAGTAGATACATAAGGAATTTTGGCATGCAATTGTTGGATAGCTTCATCTATGTTTTGACCTCTTGTTAGTATGTGGTTTATTGTTAGACTCCATTGACAATGATACCTTTGTATACATGTGGTCCTTTTGCACATCCAGCGCTTCCATGTGATTCGCCACAGCACGTGTAGGTTCTTTGCTTCTCACCTATGATTGATTTATCATAGATCAAAATCCATTATCACCATGATCATTGTCCTTCGCTTACCATGAGTCAAAATGTTGCGCATTTTACCATAATGGAAAACACATACGGCATTCTCTTGAGGTCCAAGGACATCTTTGACAACATACTCCTTCTTGCATCGGTCACACTTTTTAGTAGTGCCAACTGTGAGCGCTGCTTCATGGGTCTCTGTTGCTGACGCGCTCTCCTCAAGTTGTGCTGTAGTCGGATATCGCATTTCTTGCATTTGCCCTTGTGTCAGCACATACGGTTGGGCACGATCCGCCAACGATTGATTATCATTACCCGCCGAGGGCTCGGTCCATTCGCTAGTGATTCCCACATCATGAATGCCTGTTGACTCGGGACGCTTTTTGAGTTGAACGAGCACATTCATAGCCATCTGCTTGTATCCAGCTTGATTGGTAGTCTGCTCGAGAATCATGGCTTCTTGTCTTTCAGTGTGTTCACTAGCCAATGCGGGATGTTGTTGAATCAAAGGCGCGTATATTCGAATGAAATGATCATAGATTCTTTGTACTGTGGTTTGGCGAAGCTTAAGCGGTGCATGGGATCTCATGTTGGGTTTCATAATGGGTGGACCTGTTGCAGAGGTGGATGCTTTGGTCTAACATACAATTGTTATACGATTGATTAGATATTAGAAAGGGAATGAAATGATTACCGTATGAGCGATACGACGTGGACCGGAAGATGAAAAGGATGGTGTTGTAGTTGAAGTTTGCTGAAGAGATGAAGATGCGGAAGTGACCTTACGGCGTATATCAGAAGATGCTGGTTTATTGAGAGTGCTACTGGTGCTGGTTGGTGGTTGTCGCTGTCGTTGAATTGTTGTTGAGGATGCATTTTCTGACACTGGGCGATTAGGACGCTTTGGATTCATCGTGGAAGGTTGACTCTTTGTGGTGGTAGTAGCATTATCCACATCGATCTGTTTCTTCTTCACAGCTATGTATGGGATGTTACCTTGTATGTCACTATCAAGTCGTATCAAATAAACATACCAGGATCGTTCGACTTGTTCTTGAGATCGGTCGCTGCTGCTTTACGTTTCCTAGAGACTTTGGCAATGCCTCATTAAACAAAAGTGTTGGGACTCTTTTTGGCCATGGGATACCTTGTGCTGATGGGGGAGCATCATGAGAGTAAATGCAAGTAATACGTGGGCAATTGGGATAGTAAGGACATGTCAGCTTTCGGAATAGACCTGTCGAAGGAAGCATTTGGTAATAAAAAGGGCGCGTCAATGCAGCATGCTCGCCTCTCGACTCCTTTCCTACCGCACGTGTCGGATTTGAGACTTTGGCGCCACCATCACAATCAAAAGTTGTCATTTTTTTGTAATCATTCATTATCAAGTTTCCAGTATGTTCGTAATAAACGACTTTATTAGAGATGAAAGGTGATAACGTAGTATAAACATAGAGAGAGAGGGAGAGTCATCTTGTTTCTTTATCTTGGATACCCAGAAATTCACTGACAACAAAAAAAGGATCAAAGTCAGCATTTTCCTACCCTGCAACTTGACTTGACAGCTCAACCCAACGATAAACATGTCGCGTAACGTCAGCGACTTGTATTGCGTGGCCACAGCTATTTCACGAGTAGGATGTCTCTTTCTTGAAAACCAACGCGAAGCCTTGTGGAAGCATGCAGTGACATCCAGTATCCTCAAGCCGGTCATTTTCCCTCACGATGCACCTGTCAATCCTCCAGGACAACATGCCGAAGCAGCAACAGCATCCCAACCTACTACTACTACTACTACCCATGAGCACGATCGCCCAGAATCTTTGAATGAAGAAAGCCTTAATCAGCACCAGCATCAGCAACAACAACAACAACAGCAGCAGCCGATCGAACCTACTGTGTCGACACCAAACGTTGAGCCAACAATGTCTTCAGCAAGCGTATCACTTGGAGCAGATGTTCACACCACACAAGAGCCTGATATCACATTGAAGGCAGAGCAATTAGAAGCTATCAGTAATAAGGATACGTATGATGCTATCATCGAAGAGGTAAAGTAGGAGAAATGAGGCATGTGTTATTATGGTATCTTAATGCAAGAATAGCCATTGGAGCAGCGCAAGGCCCTTAAGGAGTCAAGGATACCTACAACACGAGCAGGACGGCTATGGCATTATGGAACACTTGCAGCTGGATTGGGTGTTGGTGCGATGAATGAATCATTCAAGAGGGCGACTGGATTATCAAAGAACGCTCAGGGATCAGCTATGCTAAGTGATCGCAATGTGGACCTGCTTGTGAACAAGATATCACAGATGCGTGGAGCAGCGCTCAAGATGGGACAAATGCTTAGCATCCAAGGTATTCAAGCTGCAAGCGACAAGGAAAGCTGGATTCCTCCGCAAATGGAACAGATCTTGCTCAAAGTACACGACAGTGCCAATTACATGCCACAAAAGCAAATGGAGGTAAATAACATCATCTTCATCCCAAAGACAGGTCACGTGTTAATGCATCCCCATCTTAGGCTGTCATGAGAAAGGGACTCGGTGGTGAATGGAAGACACACTTTAGCAAGTTTGATCCAGTGCCAATAGCAGCTGCATCGATTGGTCAAGTACATGCTGCAACATTGGCTTCAACAGGAGAAGACGTCGTCATCAAAGTACAATATCCAGGCGTGGCTCAATCAATCGACAGCGACTTGAACAATCTGATGGCCATCTTGACATTCAGTAACTTGCTTCCTCGAGGATTATATCTTGATAACACTGTACGTGTTACTCGTCAAGAGCTTGCATGGGAATGTGATTATCTACGAGAGGCTGCCAATACACAACGCTACGGTGATTTAATAAGCGGTGATGAGCGATACAAGGTTCCTCGGGTTTATCACGACATGTGTTCATCCAACATCCTTGTGCTTGAGCGTCTACGGGGTCGAGCTTTGAGTAAGGCTGTCAATGAAGATGATCAGGGATTACGTGATCGACTTGGTGAACGATTATTACGACTATGTCTTCGTGAGGTGTTCTCGTTCCAATTCATGCAAACCGATCCCAACTGGTCCAACTTCTTTTATAATCCAAACCGTAATCAGGGTCAGCTCGAGTTGCTTGATTTTGGTGCTTGTCGTCCTTTTGGTGATGATTTCCTTGCTCTCTACGGTCAAATTCTTAAGGCAGCAGCCCATGGTGATCGTGATGGTGTATGGCATTATTCTGAAAAGCTTGGCTTTGTTACAGGACTTGAAACAGCTGTGATGCGTGAGGCCCATATTGATAGCGTCATGGTGTTGGGTGAACCTTTCCGTGCAGATGCTCCTGATCTTTTTGACTTTGGTGTGCAAACAATCACCGGTCGTGTTCGTGATACGATCCCTGTCATGCTTCGTCACCGCTTGACCCCACCACCTGATGAGACTTACGGGTTACATAAGAAGCTTTCTGGTGCATTTCTTCTCTGTACCAAGCTCCGGAGTCGTTTCAACACAAAGGCTGTTTGGCAAGAGGAGGTTGAGAGGGTGTTCTCTTAAAAGTCATTTAGCACGTATTTAATACCTCATCCATAACGTTTGCAAATAAATAACATAGCATTTGATATACATTGTCAACAACCTGCCTCCAATGGAATCATCATTATGCGGAAAAGCTTACTGTCGATTGGGTGTTGAATACCAAGAATGCGTCACTCTTTGCTATTTTTAGATGGGTTTGCTGCACTGAAAACGGAAGGGAGCCGATCCAGCTCAGCTCGCTAATTGACAGGTTCTGCTCATCCAGTCATTTGCGACTTTTGAATATTCACATGTCAAAGAACAGAGCATTCTGCACAGACCGACACATGTACATTTACCACCGATAAAGACACATGGAAGAGTTTACAATCCGCTGTTATCTCCTTTCTTGTTATCCTTTGCATATATCACCCCTCTTACTACTATTCAATGACTTTCCTTGCAACGAGATACAGGCGCTCACATACACCCAAATCATCCTCTGATATGGCTGAAAAGTCATCTTTTCTCTCAACTCGTCTCCCATCAATGAATCTATCGACACCAGCCGTTTATCAGTCGCAAGACACACAGGATGAATGGCAGCCAAAAGAGCCCCCACAGCCCAAACCTAGCACGTCATGGACGACACAAATGAGTACACTTGCCAACAAGATCAGAGATAACGCTGCGTCTATGAATGCTATAATGGCAAATACATCCGATACCAGCGTAGCTGAAAGTCTGGACCGCAAGAGTATCTCTCAAGGCATGAAATTGGTGGCTATTGCAGCGGATGAGTTTGATGAAGGCAATGACACGGTAGCTTTGGAGATCTATTTATCTGGCATTGATAAAATTCTTATGGCTTTACCCAGTAAGTGTGAACATGACATGGGTACTCGTAGGTTTTTATGACGCTAACCTTGTACACGTTAGACAAAGCAGATGACAAAACGAAGCAAGCTTTACGACAAAAGCTAACGAGGTAAGTAATAAACAAGAATGTTAGAATGCATTATCTAATCTAGTGACGGTTTCGTATTCTCAGCGTTGAAGAAAGGGTTGGCATCCTGCAAATGGCCCAACAGCAAAATTCTTCGCACAACGTTGGACCCGATGATGCTCATGTTAAACCAACAGCAAGTGTGTTGCAGTCTCTGAATATGGCTCCGATCATGACCGCGGTGTCAACATTCAAATGGGCAGCGAGGACCACTACTCAAGAGCAGCATATGAATAATCATCCTCCCAGCAACATCCTTGATCATCATGGAATCTATAGCAGCAACAACAACAGTGTACATCAACGTGAAGGCGTTGATAAATTTAAACGAGCTGGGAACCTTTTCATTGAAGCAACCGTATCATGTGCTGTCCTTATCAAGCAATCTCCCTTGCCAGGTACTTGAGTGATTTACATACATAATCCCAATCACCGACCATCGATTACTTATCAATGCCATAGACATACTTTCATTGCTATTTGGCTATTTTGTACACCTGCTGATTTGGGTCGACCGACATTATCGAGTTACAGAAAAGGCACAAGACCTGGGAATCGAATGTATCAAGTTTGCACTCTATATGGATGAGCAATATCAATTACATGAATTCGCAACTGAAGCTCTCTACATGTTCGTTGCTGCTGGTATCAGAGCGGCAGTAGCCTATAAAGAAACACCCTCTCATTCTGGACCAAAAGAAGATCATAGCAGGCCAACAATTCGCATTGATGAAGGAAACAATACCAACAGTTCTCGAGATTACCCACGTTGGAAAAAGGCAGACCCAGCCTCCAGTCAAAAGTAGCCATAGCTGTATTTCCATCCCCCATATATCATTACAAGATACACCACATTCATTTAATATACTTGCACTAGCACATAGAGTAATGCTCAAAAGAACAAGGGGTTAATGTGAATGATGCGATTTTGATACATCTGGCGACGATGATAGTGTATCATAGGCTGCATAAACGTGAAATGTTACCACACCTTTGTACCACATGGCACGTGCGGCGATACCAATGTAGTGTAAACCATCATCCTAATTGTATAGCACATGCATAGAGCGTGGTTTGCATTGAAGTCTTTTCATTGTATTGCGGGTAGGGAAATGTAACAAGAATGATAATGATGCTTTTTTTGGGGGGAGATGTTATTAAGGAGTACTGCCGTTGCCAGCAAGGATGTGGATCCATCAAACACTGTTTAAGTGAACATTACATGAAAGCTTTTTATACGTAGTGAAATAATTTTATGCTATGGTATTCTGCTCTTGACCATGGAAAACCGATCCACGTTCTCCAATGTGTATTTGACGGGAACTTTACCCATGACGCTGTCGGCTGGATCGTTGAGATAAGATCGCAATTCCTTCTGATAGATCTAATATGAGAAAAAGAGGTACGTGGTTAACAAAAGGAATCCCATTATGCAAAAGGAGCTGTACTTGCCTCTTCATTTTTGTTCATTTCCTTCATTTCTTTATCCTTTTCGGTTTCCACCGTATCACGTGTTGTCATACTTGCATAGCGTCGATAAGCAAAGCCAAGCAAATTGATACCCACAAAGACTTTCACCGCCAGCAAACTAATCGATTTACGCGCGTGCATAAATGAGTCCCAAAGGATCGCAAACACACACCTTCTACTTACCATATTAAAAGCACGCCAATAACAATGATACGGCCGACAAATTGGATTGCGTGGTCAAAGACAGTCTCGAGCCAGCCATCACGCAAGGCATGAACCACGTGGGAGGGTAAGAATACAGTAAAATCCAAAAAGTTGCGTGCTAGAATGGATGCCAACGTTGTAGAACCTTGTTCACCACCATTTGAGTTGCCCATAATCATTGGCATCAGCTGCTGGAACATCCGCACAATCTATCAAAGGCGAGTGATTGGGTTAATTCACGGTAGGTTTAACTTTAATGATTCCCCGATACTTTACCAAGCAAGCAAGTGGTAGGGCAGGAAATCCAATACGGCGAGAAACCACGGGTGATTGATCCACAAAAGCCTGTTTGTATTGTTAGCAACCACGCTAAATGTCATTCCTTTTCCATTACTTACATTCCGTCGGCCACTCAAGCGACCAGGACTTCCAACAACAAGATCCTTGCATAGCACATCAATGTATTTACCATAAATGGAGGGGCGAATCTGGTTGAACTTGGTGATGAACGCATGCTTTAACCAGTCGACAATGAGCTCTGAAGCAATCACCATCATCACCGGGGTCATGAGTGCGCTCACTGTGGCTGTGGCTGGTAGCTTGATCAAAGGCACAAAGGTCGAAGGCAATATGGAAGAAGGTGATGACTCGGACAATTCAACCACATTACGAAGCGTGATGATAAGCAGAAAGGCCACCTGTTGAAAGCGTTCCACCATGTCTATTCAATACAAATGAGCCATCCCGCACATGTAGAAGGAATAATAATGATCTCTCTTACCGCTACAGCTAAGCTGAAATAAGTTCTCCTTTTCGAAACGTTTGAATACGGATTGTTTGATCTCGACAAATTGGTTGGAGATAAGCAGCGAGAGCAGAGCATTCGAATAGAAATTGATAGCAACATTGAGCGTGATCATTTCAAAAAATAGCACCGAGGTGTGAAGAACTAGGTAGAGAACATGATGTGTCAATCACAAAAGAACATCTATTGCGTAAATCCACTTACTCATATAGCCCGTGGCTAGAATAAATAGGGTGATTGGGCGTAATTGTCTTTTCGCGTAAACAGTGCTACTTGCGCTGGTGTTCTGGTGCTGGTTACCCAATGTAGATTTTGAAAACAGAGCATCCAAGATATCATTCCCGACTGAGCAACACAGCTTGTCAAACACCTCCAAGCAATTGAAAATGACGTAAAGCTTCAAGACGGCTTGACCACGAATCGAATGGTATATCCTGGAAGGTTCAAGCATAGACATGACGGTACAGGTGATCATGGCCAAGAATCCTTTGAGTAGATCACATTTTTGAGAAGGACGTAATGATATTAACCTATAGCATCATCATCAACATCATCATTAGAATCATGCAAGTGCTATTGACTTACCGGCCTTCGCCGTAGATAAGAACTTGGATATTGTGATACATGTGCTGCATGCAATGGTAGAAGGCAAGCATGAATCGAAGTGGAAGAATAGTGAATGTGTACAAGAAAGAATCGAGACAAACGACAAAGCCAAAGCCCATCAGTTTCTCTACGGCAGCTGGAACAGCGAGAAAGTTGTTGATGCGCTCACGTTTGATCTCTTGTGTTGTATCAAAGTCGGATACGGTCACTTCATCTCGAAGATAATCCCAAAATGATATGCTGCTCGGTGGTGCATTATCCGCATCAGTGTTGCTATTCGTTGGTGGTGTTGGTGTAGGTGACGACTTGGAGGAGGAGGAGATAGAGGAGGAAGACATATGAGACGATGGACGCATGTGGTTGGTAGTATCAGCAAGTGGTCGACGTTGACAAGTCGAGGTGGGAGATGGTGGACAAGGTGAATCGCTGCCATTGGAAAGCTTGCTTTTCTTTTTCCGTTTCTTCTTGTTGGTTGAATAGGAATGAGATGTAGAGTCCATGTTCAATAACTCGAACGCATTATTACGCCCACTGCGCAAAGACGGCTTAGTGTTTGGTAATGAAGCCGATCGTGTGATTTGTCGTCCCTGCAATCGCCTCTTTTGGTCCATTATGCTGATAAAGGGAGAGGAGGGATCTCACTCGATTTTCCAAGTGGTCATTTTAGTGTCCGACCGATCATTCTTCGTCGCTCTGGAGACGACAGGTAAATGGATGTCACTTTCCATACGCTTCAGCTAGTTGGATCTCCATGGAAACCTTATCCTTCTTTCATCACTTGACAGCATGCAGGAGCATAAAGTGCAAGTCCATAACTGTCCCATCTCTATTGTCATTGTGATTTGGATACCAACTTTATTAAAGCAGACTCCATCTCTTTTATGATTGTATCATTTGGCCCATCTACTTTATAGCAGGACAACTTGCATAGTATCACACACTCCAAGATGACGAATTGTATGCCCTTGAATCACACACAGAGTGGAGGACTTTTTGCATCTCAAGTAAATCTAGGCTGTGTAACCAAGGACAATTTGGGACGGATACCTTGCAGAGTCAAAGCTTTTTTTCCTCTCTTCCTTCTTGTAATAGCACACGAACGCACCATGGCAGATTACCTGCAAGGTCTCATTGGTAAGTTGACCCTTATCTCTTCATATTGTACAGCCCTCAATTCCAATGCCAACATGCCACTTTGCACTTAAAAAGCTGATGCCTGCAAGGCCTCTGGTCCTGATCCAGCGTTGAACCGAGAGATCTGCGTCCTTATTAACGAGAAGCAAGGATCCTTGTAAGTCATTATCCCTTTTGAATCGATAGACGAACTCATGTTTATTATGTATATAGTCCAAGAGTAGCTGCTGTGGGGATAGTGCGTTATGTCAATAGCAAGAACAAAGCCGAAGCACTACTTGCTTTAACGGTATGCTACAACACCAATGTCAAGGATACAAGTCATATTGACCATTGTTCGATAGCTCCTCGACCTTTGCGTGAAAAAATGTGGATATCCCTTCCAATTGCAGATTGCCAGTAAAGAATTCCTGAATGCACTTGTACAAATGTTTCCAGCAACTGCACGAAAATCAAAGACGACCGATTGGGCGCATTTTGACTCGGTTATTCATGGATACGCGGGAGAGGATCCTGTGATGGAACGGATATTGTACATGATCAGAGAATGGAAGATTGCTTTGGTGGATCGGCTTGGATATCGCGATGACTTTGCTAATATCAACAGCATGTATCGGTTATTACGGCAAAGAGGTGAGTATTGTGTTTATGATATAATGTAATATGGTTACTTACCTATTGAACAACAGGATATCAATTTCCCGAGATACGAGAATCTTCCATTTCAGCATTGACATCCAACTCGGTAAGTAAGAATGAAGAACCATATGCCGGGATAATTAGGGTGGTTTCTTATTTGGACATGGATAGGTGTTGAGAACTCCGGAAGAACTAGAGGAACAAGATCGAGTGCGATTATCAGCTGTAGGTGTCCCTTTTTGTTCGAAATTGTACAAGGCACTCACATTCATTGGATAGAAATTACAAGAACACATCCGACGAGGAACAAAGGAGGACTTGAAGCTTGCAGATGTCATAATGAAGTTGTTAACAGGATATGTAAGTAGATGTATGTCATGGGATTGAGCTGTTTGTGTGCTAATGGTTTTGATAGGAACAACGAGATAAGCCAGATTACAAGCAAAAGTTTGCTGATCAGATCCGAGGCATCCGTAGCAAGGCTATTGTGCTCTATGAATTGCTTGAGAGTATGCGACCTGGTGAATCAATTGATCGGTCCATGAAGGTAAAAAGGGAAACATGACGTATACATGAACCTCCCAGCTGATATGATTGTCAAGGATCTGCATTATGTATGTCACCAAGCGTATGAAAAGGTCAAGGAAGTGATTGAAAATGAAAGTACCGATGAGATGGATGCTGTCATTCCTTTATCTTCCTTGTTGGATAAGGTGCTCTCCAAATACTCGGATGTGGAAAAAGGCAACTTTGATACACAATATGATATCCAGGCATTGACATCAACACAAACCACTACTTCACCACCACCGCCACCTGTATCATCTACTCCAACACCACCCGTCGACAACTTGATTGATCTCGACGATGACGACACTTCAGGTCATATTCGGCTTGATACTGATTCCCCATCATCATCTACTACACACGACAGCCCTTGGCAATCACCCACTACAACTACTAATACTATTGCCCCTTCTACTCCTCCTGCTGGACAAGAGCAAGATACATGTAAGCTTGTAAAAAGTAACCCCAACGCAAACTTCTCATGACGTGTATGATAGTTTTGATACATGACAAGAATGGTCTCAAAGTACATTTACAAATTTATGAGCGCGTGGTCTCCCTTATCAAGCTACGATTTTTCTTTTCAAACGATTCTACCGCCCCTATGGAGGATCTGGAACTTCAAGTAGCAACTCCCAAGGCAAGTGTGTTAGATATTAGTGAAAGCGTACAATAGGCTTATTGATATCTGCGTTCAGAGCATGCAAATCAAGATGGGAAGTATTTCTGGATCCGTGATTCCTCCAAAGTCAACGCGTGCCGTTTTCCAGTGGGTAGCTGTGAACAATCCACAACAGGTACACCCCGCTTTAGCAGGATTTGATCATCAATAGCGTATTCATAAATGATGTCTTGTAGGAACCACTAAGGCTACGCTTCCGGCTAACGTACGATCAATTTGGTACCAAGATGGAACAAGCAGGACAATACAATGTAATAAACACGAGCGATGTCAGCTATGTTTAATTCGCAAATGAGGAGTGCATGTTGTAGTTTTAGCTTAGTTTGCATTTTATTAATGGGTCATCGCTTTGTCGAGTACTCAAGTGTCTAATATAGGTGATAAGGGATGGTATGGGTTAGCTACAATGTCTATGAAGCACATTTGATGGTGGGGAAGTGTTATGGAAAAGGCGGCGTCCATGGATTGTATTCCTGGCCGAATTTGTGAGAATTAGGCATCTATGAGCTTATAACGCTGTACGAGCTCTCGAAGTTTTGTGGGGATCTCATCGGTGTTCTCTCGACATGCAACCATGATTTGCATGATTTCACTCGGTGGAATAAGGTATTCTGGAATCTCTCGCTCTAGGTCAGGGTATACATCATCCAAACTGCTATTTCGATCACAATCTTGGTGGACAATGCCATACATGCGCCTGATTTGATAGTGTGTACTGTAACTAAGGTCCAAATGAATATCCATTCGCCCTATACATGTAATAAAATCAACAACATGAGTTGATGCTATGTGTCAACGTTTTCTATGTATCGCACCTGGACGAATCACTGCTGGATCAAGTACTTCAGGATAATTGGTAGTCATGATGAAAATGATACCTTCCTCAAGGACATGGCCGTCAAGGATCGATAAAAAGGTGCTCAGATTAAAGCGAGGATTACGATCCATGGATGTGTCACTGACTTGGGCTGACGCTTTTCTTCGATGCAATACCTATAATCATCGAATGCATTATTAAGGCCATGGGGGTGAATGATGGAGACTATGATAGCTTACATCCGTCATGGTATCAACATCCTCAAACACGATGATGGAATTTGGAGGAACAGTAGCAAACGCTTGGAATAGCTCAGAGTCAGAATCCACATATCCCAGATTCATGAAGTACAAGTCTCGGTGCAAAGCAGACCTATATTATACATGTGATCTTTTTTGTAAGAGACCTATCGACATGATGAAAAGTTGTTAAACACTTACGCCATTGCAAACACGAGACTCGTTTTTCCTGTACCAGGTCGTCCATGAAAGAGATAACCACGTGTATAAGGTGCACCAATACGCTTGTAAAAGTCCTTGTTACGGATAAAGATATCGAGATCTTTCTTAAGGATGGCTTCACTTTCTGAACGTAACGCAACGGTACGTAAGCCATTTTGCATTGCATGTAAAGGACAAATGCGTATCCATTTCCCTGAAGCTGAATAATTGTATCGTGACCGACGCTCTTGGCTCCGTTTGGCTTCTTCAGTGTATGTGATGTAATCATGTGCGATACGTTCAAGGAAAGTTGATAGTACAGATATGGTGGCGCCTTGTTCACGACAACCTTTCATAGAAATTTGGATTGGACTTGGTTGAGAAGGGGATGATGAGGATGATGCTGCTGCTGCTGAGGAAGAAGACTTGCTATCAGTGATGTTTGCTGGCGAACGACGTTGTTCTTGGAACATGATTTGGAAAGTGCATTCTCCATGTTGAATTGTACAAGCTATGTACGTAAAGTAAAAAGATTTAATACCTACGTTATTGACTCGAGTACTACTATAGCCGAATACAAACCTTGTCCCGGATGTGGGATCATGTCAAATTTTGGCGGCTCCGTGGGTGCATGATCAAGTTCAAAGTTTGGTTTCAGCGTGTATGAACCCGTTGCTTTGGATTGGATACCTTGGGAGACAAGACGGGAAAGTGCTTGGTGATAAACATTGGATGCTAATAACAGAAAAAGGTTTAGCAGAGATTATGCAACAGCCGATAGGCAACTTACTAATATGGTAGTCATCTTGGGCAACCGAAGGCTCAACGACGATAGTTAAGTAGCCTTGATTCGCCAGCTCCATATCTCTTTTGTGCTTCAAGCGGGTCAAGATTGTAGTGAGAAGAAGCAGGGTCAATTTAGCAACGGTAAGGATTAGGGTAACACTTGCAGTAATGACAAAGGTATCAACAGCATAGATGCCTGTCTTTGGCACGTGTTGCTCAATCCTAGTTGGCAGGAACGCATATAGAACGGTTTCGAGCTGTGAAAAAGAAAATGTGCGTATAATGGGTGCAAGGGCGTCAGACCATATGTCATCACTATTGGGATGAGAAATTGGCCCAAGGTCAAATGGCATGACTATAACAGCCTAGTATCTGCCAACCGAAAGAAGAAAAGGGGGGAAAAAGACCTTTGTGTTCACGTCTCTTTGCACCTGAGCATATAAATCTCCGGCCCGAGACGGCCAATAAGCTAGAATATCGGGGTTTCCAACCCTTTAGCTGATAATAGCAACATGCAAAAGTAGTAGAAAGGAAGATAGTAATCCAATAGCTTTTATGTGTTGTATACGTATACAAAGTTGATAGAGATGGCATACATTTTTATTGTAATCAAAGGTGCGGAGTAGTAGGTGGGGATGGGAAGATGAAGAACGTTGATGGGCATAAAGCATATGGGCACGTGATGAGTTGGCTGTAATCTACGCTTTGCTTTCCGCTCTTGTTGCACTGTGCGTTTCGTTGTTGGACATGCCTACCAGTACAGCCGCCATTAGCACCGCCAGCACCAACACAACTACCACACAAAGCAATGTATTGTCAGCATTTCCAATTGCGGGTCCTCTCTTGTCACAAAAGCCTGTGGTGCTATGGTTTCACGATCCCGGCACTTACTCGAATCAAGACGCTGTCGTGAATCCCGATCAGTTTCCCAACTTTCGCGACGGGCAACTACTACGCATTCACTTTCCTCAGCAAACACAGCAACAACAAGCACAACAACAGTCGTCTTCGCAAAACAAGTCTTCAGTAACGCAAAAACAGCAGGCTGGTGGTGGAGGAGCAAGTTCACAGCAACAGCAGCAGCAGCAGTCGCCACAGCGTCCCCCCATTATCGTGAAAGCAGGATTGGCAGACCGTGAGGCATTAACCCGACAACAACATTTACAGGTTGGTGGATGATTTGCTTTCATATGGGAGTATGGGTAATGAATAACATGATGTATGATGTTAGATATCCATCTCTCGAGATATTGCCGATCGATTCAATCTACGGTCTCGTTTGGAAGTTTATTTGGAATTGGTAAGATATGGCATTTGACATGTATGTAAAAACAGCTATTAAGCTCCTAATTTATTAGATTGATCCTTCAGCAGCAGCATTGGATCATGTGGAATTATCTTTCAAAGAACAATATCTGGGTCGTAGTGACATGTGGCGTCTTCAGCAGCATCTTCGAGGCACATGCGTTTATGCAGAAAAGAAGATTGTCTATGCAGGTGTCATTAAAGCAACCATTCGGCGACAATTCTCGAATGATGTGGAGGTAAATCTATATACACAATTCAGCATTATCACCTATGAAGATGCTAACTTGTCAACTTAGATGATGTCTGGATACATTGACGAGAACACAAGGATGATCTTTCGATCAAGCTCAGCAAAATACTTTGTCTTTATCCAAATGTCACGTGAAATGTGGGAGTTCGATGAGGATGGAGAGCTCTACTATGAGAAGGTCGTCTATCATTTCCTACCAGAGCTATTTCAAAAGTGGAAGGAAGAAGGAACCAACCATGTTGTCTCGTTTGTCCTGTTTACAAGAGTCTTTTATGACGACCCGCCTGTGGACGATGCGCTAGTTATCAAAACTGAGGATGGAAGATATTACAAGGATTTCTACAAGGTGGTGGCAGATTGGGAAACAGTGGATGATTGGATGGCTATCATTGGACCCCTCAAGGATGAGCAACTCAAGTTTCAGCAAAGTGTGTTGATGCGTCATGGCGAGAAAAAGGGTGATCAAGAGTCAAAGGCATCACTAAGTGGGCGAATCTCGATAGCCTATGAAGGCAATGTGCTGGAAGCCGTCAACTTGGCATTGAATCCCTTTGATAACCATTATGTGGATCGTGATTTGATGCGTACTGGCTTGTCAGTCATACTCGTTACTCCAGGGCCAGGCAAATTTGAAGCCAGTAAAAAGTTACTTCGATTGACAAATGAACGAATGACCGATAATGGTATCGCCATGGACCTTGTATGTTTGTCGCCACTGCCATTACACGTGACTCCCTTATTCGTGTACAAATCATCACCACCACCCAACGAGGTTTTGCAAGAACAGCTACATCTTTCAGCCACACAACAACGATACAAAGGAGGAACAGGAGGATCACCAGAGACGAAGACATTGATGATGAGCAAACACAAAACATGGGATCCCATGTATGAGGATGACGCGCTGCCAAATACCTACACGTATTATTCTGTGCCACATTGGATCGACTGCAGCTTTTATTCTCAAGGCAACTTTTTACAAAAGAGAGACAAGTTTCGTACACGATGCAAAATGTACGAGTTGCAGATGATGGGTATTATGGAGCATGATCTTGCTGGTATTTCTATTCCATACTTGAGCCAACAACAAGAAGGATCATCATCATCAGCATCATCTCGTCTTCGCACACAACGCAGCAGCAGCAGTCTCAATGACAAGTTGAGCAAATCGATTGATTCAACAACTGGCAACAGTGAAGCATACCTTTCGAGATCAGCCAATTTTGCATCCATGCGACAACATCATTCTTTGTTACAGCAGCAGCAACAGCAACAATTACAACAGCAACAACAACAGCAGCAGGGAGCTGAAAGCAACAAATTGGCGGCAGCGGATTATGCAAGATACGATTCGGCTGTATTTAAAGATTCACCTGAACCAAGATTTGGTCGACGGATACCAGCTTCTTCCACGCCAACACAAAAGCTTATGACACCAACGAAGCAAAAGAACTCATTTGAAAGCCCTGATCGAGGTCAAGACACTGAGAATTGGTTGATGAAGAATAATACTGGGTTAAAATCCAATATGGTAAGTACAAAGACTTGACTATGTATAGCATCCCTATGTTAATCTTCCTTACCAATAGACTTGGCATCATGGAGACCAGCGTCGGATGATGTCGATATTATCGCAATCCCAGCAAGCAGGTAGCAAGATTACATTTGACAACAATGTCCGCAAAGATGATCATCCAATGCGAGCCAGTGATATCTTCAAAGGAACTTCACCTGGACGCAATACAGCCGAAGATGGTACTACTACGGCACGAGTACGAACACCAAGACGTGGGACTCTCAACAGCAGCCATATTGGATTGGCTGTAGATTCACCTAGCAGCAGCAACATGGCAGTGGATGATGAGGATTTGATGCTCGTGAGTTCGAGTACGGTGGATCCAGTACCCATCAGAGGCGGCTTTGGTGGTAGCGGTATTGGCAGTGGTGGTAGAGGCGTCGCTGGTGGTACGGCAGCAGCAGGTGGTGGTGGAGATGCACGCAAATCCAACAATCCATCACCACGACAAGTAGGCAGTGTTCCTTCAGTACACAAGCATTCGGGGAACAGCGATGCAGCTCTAAGGACAAGCTTTGGTGGACAATACAGGACATCATCATCGCCTTTGCATAGTAGCGCCATTACTGGAAGGAACAATGCATTGAGAAATGTCATGATCAATCCATGCAATCCATCCGATTATACCATGTTATTTACGAGTCATTTGCGACGATGGCTGCATGCTTTACCACGTGTCGACCAATACGATGGGCCTCGTGTGCATTGGAGATCCCTCACGTGCCCAGCTTGTCTTCCTTTGACCACTGACTACTTCCCATCCAACGAGGAGCTCAAAAAGGATTATCGTCATTACATGTATACTGTCTCTGCAAGTGAAGACGTTAACTTGTATCAAGCCGGTGATCGATCCATTTCAGAACATAAGCGCACAGCCAACTTGCTACAAGAAATGATTAGCCAGCGTCTTGCGCAAGGTTTTCAAATCATTGTTGATGTCACAGGAAGCAGCCACAACCATCATCATCATTACCAACAACAACAGCAACATCATGTCAATCATTTCAAGTCAATTACAGCATCAGCAGGTGCTACTACGAATGCCTATGATGGCGTGGGTGGTCATACTGGACCGGCCAAGGATGTCAATAGTACACCATTCATAAGCAGTACAAGTGGACCATTACCAGGCAGTGGTATAGCAGCTCCTACGAATACGGTTGTAGGAGGAGGCGGACTTGCAGCACCATCTGCAGCTGTAGCAGCAGCCACATCAGGCAGTGGTAGTGGCAGTGGCGTTCCTGGTGGTGGTGGGACAACAACAACGAGCACGACAACGATTGCTATGAGCAAAACTATTGCACGAAGTGATGCTGAAGAGGATACAGCCAAATGGAAGCACATGGTGTGGTGGCTATCTATGGGGTATCAAGTTCATCAGCTGACATTTGATTCATCGTGCCAAAACGTGGAGGTGCGTCGTTACGTGCGTCAAATCACATTTGATACCAAAAAGACCGGATACAAGTGTGCTATATGGCCAAAGAATTTATCCACCTATCGACCCAAGAGTGTATCATTCAGCTACCCGAGTTTATTGTATGCATGGAATTACCTGGATCATCTTGTTGCTGGTTATCAGGATGAACTTACCGACAACTTACGTTTCTGGAGAGCACGTTTCATTGTCATTCCTCGTGAGACTTTACCTGCCAATACACCCTTATCAACCCACATAGGCGCATCTTCGCTTAATACGCTTGATGATGAAGAGAAACGTCTTGCACTCTTTGACATTTGGTTACAAAACTTACGCAAGGCCAAGTCATTGTCTCCACAAGAGCGTGAGGAAATGCACAAGAATCGCCGTCGAAAGGAATTAGCCGTATCCGACTTTGGTTTACGTATCACCACAATGGATCCTTCGGCATATGTCACCAATGAGGCCATCAAGCCTGTTCAACAACCACCAGCAGGCACTAGCAGTAATGGCGATTCACCGCTTTTCAGTCATCCAAGCACAAGCAGTTTATTGTCATCCATTGGTGGCACGCTCAGCCAACAACTTGGTTTATCACGTGATAGCAAGTCCAAGGATATTGCTCAGGCCATGCGAGATCCAAAGGCGGGCTTACGTATGGCTGACAGGCGATGGCATTTCAAAGTCTACACCTACTCATTTATTGGAAGCGAGTTTGTGGATTGGATTATTGGTCAATTTGACGATATCAACACACGTGAGGATGCTGTCGCTTTTGGCAATGCGTTGATGCAGCGTAAACCACCGTTGTTTGTGTCATCCACCAGTCGTCATAGCTTTTTGGATGGGCATTACTTTTATCGACTCCACAATGAATACCTGCCCAAGCAGCAGCAACAGCAGCAAACTCAACGCACTTGGTTCACAATGAAGAGTAAGACATCGTCACCTGCGACTACAACAAACACTCCAAGTGCAGCTGGTTCTTCAGGTTCAACACCTTCGTTGGCTGGTAGTGATAGCAAAGACAAGGAAGCTAATTCAGGAACGGGATCACCTTCACCCAATACAACAAGCAACCAATCCCAACAACAGCAACAGCAACAAGGTTCATCTTCCACAGCACAACAAGCATCGTCATCATCAGGATTTACACCGCCAAGACGACGTCGTCGATCTGTGGATTTTGAAATGACACGTGAGATGATTATTGATGTGGATCCATACAAAAAGAGCGATCGACGAGAGACGGCCATTCTTCATTATGATACCATTCATAATGCCAACAACTGCTACCATTTTCAAATCAATTGGCTTGGATGCATGGCACAGCTCGTACAAGAATTGGTACAAAATTGGAGTCGTCAAGCTGAGCGTTGTGGATTACTTGTGGTGGAAGGCTCTGTGGATCAGGCTTATGATGATTCCGAAAACAACAATCCATTCCAATGTCCAGTGCCCATTGATTTGGCAGTGAAACCTCCTTCGGTTGCTGAACTTAATGCTGCTGCTGCTGCAAGTGGTGGGAACAATGGAGGATATGGGATTCCTGACAACATTTATGAAGCAGCACTTGTACGGCATATGGGCTTTGTGCTTGATGTGGAGGCAGATTCCAAGTTTGATCGTGCTCTTGCCGAGGGAGTACATGCAAAGTACACTTATCACAAGGAACCATACAAATACGATCAGTACATTCATCGTTCAGGCGTGGCGTTTGTTCAAATTCGACATGATAACAAGGGCTTTTATTGGGTCAACAATCGCTTGTACACGAACCATACACCATCACTTGTCATGATGGGTCGTAGGCGTGCAGCTGCAGCTGCTTCATCAACCGAGGGAAGCAATGGATCGACCAACATGTCAAACATGCATCAACAACAGCACCCGGAGTTGCTAAGACAACAATTTCAAGACTTTTGTTCGGATGCTACGCGACTAGCTGAATTTTGGGAAACGACACGACACAACTTGTTGGCAGAGCATCACACTGGCACTGAAGCTTGGGTATTTGAGAATGCTCAGGTTGTTCTTTCTGGTGATGCTGATCAACAACAACAACAACAATCATCCGTACAAACACCGACAATACCTTCATCCACTACCGCTGCTATTCAAGAGGAAAGCAACATGACGCCATCAGAAACAACAACTGCTACTGCTAGCACCATCACCACCACCACCACCACCACTACTACTACTACCACTACTGCTGCTACTGCTATTCCAGAGCACAATGCAACATCCCAACCACCACCACAGCCACCACAGCCATCAGCTCCCACTCCTTCATCTGCAAAATCGCCATCAGTCATATCCGATACGGATTCCTCTAATAGTAATAACAACCCAAAACCAGCATGAGATACCCTTCTTTAATAAATACACGACGCATAACGTCTTTTCCAGTGTCCTATGAATCTCAACAGCACCCTTATAGACTTTCCAATCGACTCCATGTAGTTCCTCTTCTTCTGCAGCAAGAGCAGCGCCATAATTGAAACATCCAGTATACCGTGTCAATGCTACAGCAGCATGTGAGTTTGATAGTATGTAGCTAGAAAGGTGTACGTTTTTATTGGAATAGCATTACTATGCAGGGGCTTGCTCTGAGTATGATGTATGCAATCTGTTATCGTAATATCTCCAATACCTCCTCCACTTCGTCAAAGGTGAGCTAGCAGAAACACGTGTGTGAATAACAATATTGGTTTTGAAGAAAGAAAGAAAATGATACTTAGCTTGGTTGAATGTTTCCACAGCATTACTACAAGAACTAACGCATTACATCAAGAGGCTGTATATACAGCTCGTCCGAATGCAATACTTTCCACTCCCGTATGGCCTCAAGGGCGACGGACATTGCTCACTCGAAGTGCAGGACATGTTCTTGCAGTACACGCTGCGGAAAAGAGCGCATTACATCAAGAGGCTATATAGACAGCTCGTCCGAATGCAATACTTCCCACTCCCGTATGGCCTCAAGGGCGACGGACATTGCTCACTCGAAGTGCAGGGCATGGTAGTGTGCAATCTGTATCATAGCAACACCCCAAAGAAGCCGCGATACTTTGGATGAGCAATGCGTTATCGCCAGCGGAATAGCGTGACTTTCAATTCCAGTAGAACGCAAAATGGAAACTCGTGTCACGCAAAGCTGAAAAGAACCAAGTGCAAGACTTAGTTTGGGAAGTCATCAAATCGGGAATAATAAATTGCGCGTTGACGAAAATATGTTGGAGCTGCTCTTTTCAGCATGTCTTTCGGTTTTGGTGGGAATGGTAAGTTTACTTGTCAATGTTGGGTAAGGCTATGTAGTATTGACCGCTAGCTTATAGGTTTGAATCACGCCGTTAAGAGACGTTTGGAAGACGAAGACGACGACGATCAATGCACCGTCAAGGTGAGTCAATAACACATTGCTTTTCCCTGCGATCGCAGCTTCTTACCACACCCTTTAGCAACAACAATTAAAACCACCTACTAACACGGGTCACTTACAACAACAACAACAACCATCCTTACCATCTATCACCTATGCATCGCCTGATTATCGACCCGCTGTACAACCAAATGCCTTATGGCTACAACCTCCACCAACTATGACGATGGATGAGAATATGACCGATGAGGACGATAATACAACTGTACCAACGCCATCTTCATCTTCTTCGTCTCAACAACACTTCAATCACAAATCCATCTCTTCCATGTTTACAGCGACAGCAGGCTCGTCGTTTGAACAACACCATTCGCATGCTTAGAATTTCATCTTGTATATAATTGCCGTGCAGAGCTGGCAAAAAGTCATCATTAAACGTCAATGCTACATAACCTATTCATCATTGTTCAAAGACAAGGATGGAAAAGAATGATGGAGGTGGGAGGGATCTTCGTGTGCCAAACGAACTAGCGATGTTGGATCGGAACATGTCAAGTCGTATTGAAGAAAGTGTAAAAACTCAATTTCCATTCTCAATGCACGTAACGCCTGCTGAGTGACCGATTGATTATTACTGGATGATGATGGTGGTGATAATAAGGATGATGATGTTGTTGCTGGTGGTGGCGGGGATGGTGTATTGTTGCTGCTGCTGTGAATGCTACTACAACTACCATTGGGTGATGCCGGTGGTGTTGGTGGTGATGATGATATATAACGATGAGGTTGTTGTTGCTGTTGTTCCTGTTTCAATGTGGATCGTTCGGTAGAGAGGCGTGCATAATGCATGTGTTGTTGTTCATCGACGAGCGTTGGTATGGGAATCACAAGCCGGAGATTGCGATGGATGTATTTGGCAGCCATCATGTAAGCAACCACAACGAGACGATAGCTACATCCGAATGCTCCACGAATGCGAGCGTATCTCTGTAATACAAAGTCAGCCATTAATATCATGGTGAGTGGTGTGTCTTTATGTGTGGTGTTACCTTCTTTAGCCGATCAATATATCGTATAGCCACTAAGAGCGTAAGGTTTGGACATGGCGTGGGCATGGAGGACTGCTGTTTGTGTGCATATTCCATCAAAATCGTATCCATGTCTTCATTGGTGTCGTTCTTGGATGCAGTGGTAGATAATAAATGGTGCATCAACGATGCAATTTCAGTGATGGATGCCTCTGAAGGATCCACTTCCCATGCTTGTACAACATAGCTTGCCAAACGTCCTTCACATCAAAAATTTTGTCAGTCGATATAATTGTGACAACAACAATCATGCTTACGGATGCAGTGTGGGTTGAGCTTTTCATTTGGATGGGTATAATGGTACATGTTAAGTGCCTGATACAGTCCTTGAGCCTCCTTAAGGCATGGCTGGTATGCGCGTTGTGTGTTCTGATAGGCAGCATGGGTGAATGTTGAAGAAGCATCCTTGCCATACATAGGAGAAAATTGTGGCTGGCTTTGTATGGGTGGCGGTAGTTGTATAAAAGGTATAGAAGTTGAGGATGTTTTGCTGCGACTGTTGGTGGTGGTGATGGTTGGAAGGTGAACATTACCCATATCGTACACATCATACATGTGTCGACGTCGGGTATAGTTTAAGCGGTGTGTGTGAAGATTGACTCTTGTTTTCATAAAAAAGAGAAGAAGAACAAAGCGATAGGTGAGTGTGGCAGCTGATAGGATATAGTGCTTATATAAGAAAAGAGGGTGAGCTGAGAGGGGAAAGGTGATCCGTTGCCTGCATATGCATAATGAATGGCGGCACATGTAATTACCCGCGGGCGAACACGGCTGGAAGAAAAGGAGGCTGCCGGATCCTTCAAATTATTAAACGGATGTGGTTCTTCCATTGCCGAGCACCTTAACATGAATGCTCCTTAATCATTCATCTGCACTCCTGTTAACTGCACCACTGATTCTTTGTAAGAAAAAAGTGCCATATCATCATGTTGACTATCATTACCTTTAGGTGACGGAGCCAAGCACCGCGAGAAAATTCCGCCGCCATTTTGGACAAATCACGCCAGACTTTAGAGAATTTTCCCTTTTCCTGGTATTGTAGCCGCTTATACCCATAACCCCATGCTCCGTATGTATGTGCCGCTTGCGATATCATTTACCTGTACGACAACATAGCAACCGGAATACAATGATTACTATTGAATCATACCCATAATGAGCACAATGAAATCAAGTATGTAAAACCCCGCCATGACACATTCATGGACAACAATCCGCGTTCCACATGGCTGCTGCTGTCATGCCACTGACAGCCGGAATCTTGTTTGACTCACAACCCATTAACCTTGTACGATGCATACTTTGCTGCATGATAAATTAATATCGCGCTCATACGAGAATACACATCCTCCCACGTCTACATAACACCCACACTGGTGTTGTTGTCAATGATATTGGCAATGAAATCGTGTTCATTCATACAACGAATACATTAGTGACAATCATGATCGGACTTTTTAGATCATTCATGAATGGAAAAAGCCAAGAGAGCCAAGAGAAAGAAATCAAAACCAGGGATCCTCTCATATCGGATATACGTTTCCATATATGGCATTTCGGCGGCATGTATCCCGGTCAGCTGTTACATAATCGAAAATGAGCTGATCTATCTTAACGCTATTACTGACAATCGGTAAAGGCTTTGTTATTGAAAATATCAGGTACGTAAACCTTACAGCCATGTCTCCGATTCAATAGCTTTGTTTCGATAGGGATCACCTAATATGAATCCGGTGACGGTAATAGATCGATCATCATAATGGGATAGCAATTACCCATTGGCGTGTTTCGACGTCTAACTTTGGGATCAATAGTAATAGCATGTAGTATTATGCAGCTCAATCATAAAGAGCATTCAATGTTGCTGCATCACTCACATGGCCATTTTTCGGGAAAAGACATGGAGACATGCTCTGTTGTTTACAACTACGTGAGCCGATCATTTTTCGTTGATCACGAATATTAAAGTGCATTAGATACTAGAGTTGGAAATGAACGTGGAAATTCGAATGTTGTAACCCGTGTCATTCAAGTTGCTACAAGGCACAAGGGCACAAGGGCACAAGGGCACAAGGGGTCTACATGAATGACCCACACCAGAAGACTTAAGCATAAAGTGAGCGAACAAAAGATCTCATCCCATATGTAAAGATCCCTTGTTGCCTCCATCCGTATCACAAAATGTTATCCTATCCTACATCTAAATATGAAGCAATGGCAGCCATCTCCACTTTGCATCATTTGTGTTTAAATGCTCGCTGCAGTCCCATAGACAAGCTTTTGATGACTCGGTTCATAACGACTACGCGTATATGAAAGTATCGAACGGATTGTCTTTCATCACAGCCATGGATTTGCACCAATGGATGTTTTTCGCTCCTTGCAAAGGGATGTTAGCGTTGAAACGATTGTCACTTTATCATACTTGGCCAATGGATGAAGATGTAATCAAGCTGCTGGTAGGTGAAAACCTTCCTTAGGACAACTTGATATCGTTGTGTGATATTGAGAAGAGGAACACTGGGTGGATAGGTTGGCAGCATATGGGTGCAAAGGGCGACAGCAAAGATCTCTACCTATGAAGACCCCTAACAACATTCATTCATCATCATTTAGTCGAGGTGCTTAAAAATGTAAGTTCATAACCTGCGTACATGATCACGAACATTCTATATCGGCTGAACTATTATCAAATCGTTGTACATGTAGCAAATAGTCATTGGGGTTTAGAATAAATCTGACCCTTGACTAGGAGACGTCGTATCCCAGTATCTTTTATGAACGCCCTCCTCTCTAATTATGTAGAGCTGATTCTTAAGGAAGTCATATAGCTTCCAAGGTCATTTCCACCCTAGAAAAGATGCTCATTGCGTACGTGAAACCGATCACTGGCGGGATGCCTTTTGTAAGTAAAGTTTGTTTATCGATCGATTGTATCTTTCAACAAGGAATATTTTGGGACCAATGATGGATGATGGAATGAGGATCTATGTATGAAGTATATGTAATAACACTACATGTATGGTTGTAGATATGGTATCCATCCCGATGGGCAGATAAGACGATGTCGTTGTTACTGATTGAAATGATGAGCCAAAAAGCAAGTCCCAGTAAACCCAGTGGTGGATGTGTGTGAGTGTGTGTGTTGTGCATCCGATCAGCGTGTTCCAATCTCCTTTGTAGTTTTTTTTTTCTTACCCTCTCTCTTGTTCTTTATTCCCCACTTCCATTTACTTTCTCATGGGTATTACGGGGCTTCTCCCACTCATCAAGTCGATTCATGAACCAACCCACCTTGAGCATTTCGCGGGCAAGACCATTGCGGTTGATGGCAATGTGTGGCTTCACAGAGGCGCGTTTGCCTGTGCCTTGGACTTGGCTTTGAAACAAGATACCAAAAAGTAAATACTACTACTACAAGTTACCATGCAAAGTAACCAACCTACTAATACGCACTATGTTTCCTAGATACATTGAATACTTCCTGCGACAAATCCAGTTACTCAAGGTTAATGGCGTTACACCATATATTGTTTTTGATGGCAATCCCTTACCCATCAAATCCGTCACAGTGGATGAGCGCCGCCGGTATATAAAAATATCTCCTATACTCCTACAATAAGCTAATTCATCATCATCATCATCATGATCCCCCATCTAGACGTCGAGAAGCCGCTCTATCCAAAGGCAAGGAACTATTGGCATCAGGAAGAAGACAAGAAGCTATGGAGTATTTTCAAAAGGCAATCGAGATCACTCCTCGCATGGTACAGCAAATTGTCAAGGTATTTAATAACATGCATTTTCATACACACTATGGCTGATCTCTCTCCTCCATGTATATACCCATATAGGTTCTCAAGGATAAGCGGATCGCGCATGTCATCGCACCCTATGAAGCAGATGCCCAATTGACATACTTGATCAACACCAACAAGGTGGATGCTGTTCTTACCGAGGATTCCGACTTGCTTGTTTTTGGTTGTCATACGGTCTTCTTCAAGATGAATGCATCGGGACATGGAGTGATGATTCGTCGACAAAACCTGGAGAACGCCACTGAAATTGACATGAGGGGATGGAACATGACAAAGATACGACACATGTGTATTCTCTCCGGTTGCGATTATTTGCCATCATTGCCTGGCATCGGTTTGAAGATTGCACACAAGCTGTTAAAGAATTATCGCACCATCGATGGGGTAAGTCTTTGCTTGTCGATGAATGTAATCATTTGCTTATTGTTCATTCTATATAGGTCTTTCGATATTTCCGCGCAAGTGGCAAGATGAAGGATGTGCCGGACTATGAAGAAAAGTTTCAATGTGCCAATGACGCGTTCCTTTACCAGTTTGTGTGTGATCCAGACACTGGTCGCTATATCCCCCTTCATTCTCCCCCTGCTGGCGTAGAACCTGAGAACATGAAGTTTCTTGGATCATCTGATATCATCAACAACCGCTCTTCTTCATGTGCTGATCTCAACATGTCTCTCGATTCTCAGCAAAGCAACGACACAATCAATAGCAATAGCAACAGCAGCCTCGATAGCAGCAGCATCAAAACAGTCTCCAGCACTACTTCCAACAAGGATATCAGGAAATACTTTGACCAAAGCAACAAAGAGAACATTCCTGTAAGTACAAGGTTACAATGAAGCTAAATTCAAATAAGGCTCACTTTTGGTCATATCTCTTTATTAGCCATGGGCAGTTTTGCCGGACAACAAGCCTATACGAGAAACGAATAATATCACTGCAAGAGATATCTTCAAAGTTTTCAACACCAAAGCAGCAACTGCAACAACAAGCTCTCACAACAGCCAGCTATCTTTAGCCAGCAACACACACAAAAAGCCATCACCGTTCTTGAAGACCAACAACAGGATATCTCTTGGAGACAAGTCAAACAACTCTGAAAGAAGCAACAGGGTGTCTCTTGGAGACAAGTCAAACAACTTGGAAAGAAACAACAGGATGTCTCTTGGTGATAAATCGAATCATTCTTCAGCGTCCTCTTTGCAGAAACGAAAGAAAGGCGCAATGTCAGCTCTTGGAAGTATTGATATGAACAGGATACCCGATGATGATTCCATTCCACCGCCTTCATCCAAGCGAAGATCATCACCACCACCACCACCATCACAATCATCACCATCACCATTATCATCATCATCACCTTCATTGACAACAAAGACAACATCATCCCGAAATACCTCTGAGCAACAAAGACCCATCATAACAGCATCATCCTTCTTGTTTTCATCCTAGTTAACTTTGCCATTCACCTCTCATCCCTCGATCCAACATTAAAAAGGATAATCAATCACGTCATGAATCAATTGTTGTCTTTATAATTGGGTGTTGTTGTTGTAGCTCTAATTTTCGTTGGGTCTCTTGCAAAGTCTTGATGCTGCCAAGGATACCTTGTCTCCTACACAACATGATGGGGAATGTCAAATTGAGCTTCTATCATTGCTACGTATCCAACAAGCATACTTTTCCAATAATTGATCCAATGCTTGATTTGCTTTCTCTAATGACTATGGATGCCTGTTAGCAACACGATGGTATCACTATCACCTATCATCATCATCACCCACACCGATACACATACCTGCTTGGTATTCTTTGCATGGCCATCCACCTGAGTGAAACGTTTCAAAGTCTTTTGGAAATCATCACGTGGATCACTGTATTTAAGCATCATCTACACACACACATCCGTTACTTTTCTTGCAAGTAAAAAGTGAAATCACTTAGATCTTCTACCTTGAGGCAATCGCTCCATTCGTCCATTGTCTTGTCAGCTCGACTGTGACATTCATCTCGCTCGATGCTTTTAAAGCTTAGACTACTAGATGACGGCGATGGGACAGGTGGTGACACCGGCATAGTACGGCTATTGGAAATTGGAGGAGTAAAGAGGGAACTATGTATGATGTACTGGCTCGCTCGCTTCTTAGACTTGCATAAATACAGTAACACCCAACTCCACCCCCCGCCACTCTCGTTTCTAATGCAACATCCCTATAGCATCCTTAGTCAAATAAACATGCATTCTATTCGTTTCCAATGACCGTTTTCTAATGTTCCTTTGCCTTATAAGTAATGTAATCCTTGTGGAAACCAGGGAATTTACGCAACAACCACCAGAATCGTGTAACAGTGCTTGACCAAAGAGCGGTGACCTTGTTGAACATTGCCATCATTAGCTCTCATCCTTTTTTCTTATCATGTATTATACTTACATCGCCTTCTTTGTTGACATACCAAGAGGTACAGTTACCCTTCCAAACCGTTTTATCGAGATCACTCTTTAATCCGGCTACGTAAGTTTGCTGTGCTTCTTTCTTGGGCTCAAAAGCAGCAATCTTATTCTTGATCATGGATCGTACGGTTTGGATAGCATAATTAATTTGACTAGAGATGATTCTTTTGTAAGCGACTCGATGATCCATATCCCATGTTTCAAATAAACGTACCATTCAGCCATGATAAGGACCGAATTGTGACCGAGAAGACTGGATGGACCTAAAAGAATAAAAGCGTTGGGGTAACCATGTACATTGACGGTCTTGTAGGTATCAGGGAATTTGTTGTGCCATGCTTCATTCAACGTTTGCTTATCCTTGCCCTTGACTATATACATGTGAGCATGCATGTGGTACTTCCTATCAACCCCCAATGATGACAACTTACTCTGCAAATGACCCAAGAAACCTTGCACATCAAATCCAGTGGCCAGGCACAAGATATCAAATTCTTCTTGGTTACCATCCTTGGTGGTGATCGTGTTACCCTTCACCGATTCAATGGGTGATGTCTCGACAACCACGTTGCTCTTACAAAGCGTCTCCAAGTAATCATCCGTAACCACGATACGCTTACAACCGGGTGGGTATTTAGGAATTAACTTGTCGACGAGATCAGGTCGGCCGGACTTTAGGATTCGATTACGCATTTCACCTTCTAGTTTCTTGCGTGCCATACGTGCAAGGAAACTCTTGTAGTATCCGAAAATCAAATAATTGGACTCCATCTATGATACATACCGTATCAATGACCGTGTCCCCTCCCCCCCCAAAAAAATCATGCTCCAAGACTTACACGAAGGAAAATCATCAAACGATACAAACGTGCCGCAAGTGGAACATAGCGGAAAATGAACTTCATAAAGCTCGAGTACGAGAATTGATTTCTCAATCTGCACCAAATGGGTGTACGTTGATAGTTGTAAACTTGTTTGGCTTGTTCGGCTAATGCAGGGATTGTTTGTACAGCACTGGCACCGCTTCCGATAATAGCAACACGTTTGCCTGTAAAGTCAACAGTGGAATCCCATTGGGCTGTATGCAAGATAGGGCCTGTGAAGCCTTTGAATTCTTGTGGTACTCGGGGTACACGAATGGAACCCACACTCACAAAGCTGTTTTGTTTTCACATGAATGTCAATGATTTGTGTGTGATGATGATCCATGCGTTGTAGTAGAATAAGGTTTGAAGCTTACATGATATCAAATTTGACGCTCTCCAAAGGCTTATTTTCACTGCTGCAATCTTGAAGATCCAACAACCATTGACGTTCATCATCAAGCCAAGTAGCATCGGTCACTCGTGTCTCGAGCCGGGTTTGGGCGTACAAGTTGTGCTTCTTGGCGATTCCTTGTTGATATGCATAAATCTCATCACGACCGCTATAAAGTTGCGACCAATCTAGCCATGTCCCATTTAGTATTAAGCTCTATCTTAATCATCGAGAGATGCTGCTGCTTACTGGGGTTGATTTCAGTGCTCAAGGAGTAAAGGTGGGATGGGACATCACAAGCACAGTTGGGATAGCTAAATATTCCAAAGTCAGAAAATAAAGATGCAACAATCAAAACATTCTCCGATCGCGCCACTTGCCTGTTGACATGCCAAGTGCCTCCCACGTCCTTTGTGGATTCAAAGATTTGTGCAGTAATGCCGAGTTGTTTTTTAAGCTGTACAGCAGCCTGGATACCAGTAAAGCTGATGATGGTGGGGTCCGTATTATGAATAACAAGGTATATCTTAGGCTTTTTTTTGTATTTACCCGCCTCCAATGATGGCAACGGTTGGTTTCTTTTGTTGGACCATGTTGATCTGTTGAAAAAAAAGAAGAGTCAAGACGTCTGTTAAAAAAACGTGCCAGGGGTAATTTGGTTTATATTGTGCTTACCTTCATGTCGTACAGCTTCTCATAATATGAATCAGCGTGGGTAACGTGAAAAGGTCGAAAACGACGCGGGGTTGTCATCTTCATTTATGTAACAGATTTTTGGCCATTTCGGTCTTAGTAGCAAGTTTCGGTTTCCAAAGTAGCCCCCTTTCATTTGCTGCGATTAGTCCATTGTATATGCAAGACGAACCATTTTGCAAAGGAGATACATGTACCAGCTCCCGAATATAACAGGAGCGGCCCATTGGATTACCCCGCACATGCAGCTTATTTGCCTAGTTCATCCGCTGAATTCAAAGGAGTTGGATGAAGAGCATAGGATGAGACATGTTTTCAGGTACGACGGAGTAAAGTAATGACGGTAAAACAATACCCGATACTATAAGATCATGCATCCCCAACAAAAAGTAACTCCTATATTGGTGGTTTCGACACCTATGCAGGACACATGGTTGAGGGCTCCTGATACTGATGTTGCATGTACACTACATCATGTTTACCTTCCTGATGATCACCCGGAATAGTATTACCGCTGAATAATCATCCATGTCAATTCGATGCATAATTTAGGCTGGTTCGTATCACCGTAAAACCACATAGCACATTGCTGATGTAATCGAGTCAAGGGTCGTGCATCAAACGATGATAGAACCATAGCCAGCTATGGGGGTCTGTAAGCAAAGCCAACCAAAAAAAAACCAAACCGGAAAAATAGTAGCCGTCAATGATCACTATTCAAAGTGGAACCTATCCAATGCTTCAAAGAGACATAGGTCACCTATAATATATCACCTTTGAAGCCGCGAGTCGATGTATCAGCTGCTGGTTTTCCATCACTTCAACTTCTTGACCACTTTATCAGTTCGATCCATCACGACAACAACTCCCACGCCCACTCACATATAAACAAGGCTGTTGTCACCAACACTATCATACGTCCTTTCTTTCTACTTGTATTCATATCATCAATCATCAATGGCCTTTAGTAAGTCTCAAGGATGGTCTTTATGCGATCACAAAATGAGGGTACTCATACATTCATCTACCATGTAGCTCACTTTATTGCTTTACCACTTGATGTGCTCATTGCTGCCTAATGATGTTTGGCTGTGTTCCTCGGTGGACCCGTTGTGGTAGGTATAACTATCATCACTATATATAAAAAGGATGCTTAGTCTGATAGGAATTTGGCACTCCTTGTAGGTGATCATCCTTCACGTTCCGATCGATTCGCCAGCACGCGAAATTTAGCGCCGATCGTGAGTGGTCATTCATATTAAAATATTATGCACAAAAAGGGTTTTACCCTGTCACCGCCGTGAATTACAATTCACACGTCAACCATCGCAATAAAGCAACAACGATTACCTACAGCCTGGCGTCCTTCAGCATACAATGTATCGCGAGAGCAACTCCACGCCAAGACGATATCAACACTACGTATGTTACATCTCGTGCTGCAAGATCAACGTGTCCAAAAAACCATCAAGTTTGATCAATCGATCACCAGCTTTAAGCAACTCGCCGAATTTATGGCAAGCCACACAAATGAAGCCTCGGCATATGTACCTCTGTCAACTTGGCCATTATGCCTGTTGTCATCATCCTGAGTGATGGGAGCACCACAGCATAGCAAATGCAATTACGCAGCCTCTTAACCATGTGCAATCATCATTTAACTGCATTGCTAATAATCAAAAGCTTGCAGAAACCAATGCTTTTATTGATTGGGTAGTTCATTTTAAATCATTGACAAGCCATGGTGACGACTACTGAAGTTACGAATACCACAAAGAGAATAAAGCAAAACATCCTTTTATTTGGAAGAGTATTGTATGGAGGGAGACGAGGCTTTGGGTTACCACGACTAAAGTGCTTGAGGAAACGGGAACATCTAAGATAAAAATATGAGAAATCTAGGTTGAGAGAATGAGCAACCACGA
This sequence comes from Lichtheimia ornata, assembly GCF_029851405.1. Taxonomy (NCBI): domain Eukaryota; kingdom Fungi; phylum Mucoromycota; class Mucoromycetes; order Mucorales; family Lichtheimiaceae; genus Lichtheimia; species Lichtheimia ornata. Next base: position 299,870 of record NW_026695359.1, read on the forward strand.
CAACATGGCAACCCATTGAAACCAAACCATTGCAGCCAGTCCAAAGCCATACTGCATCTTGGCTTCCACCAAATCAGTAGTCTGACAATGGATTTATAGCCTCATCCGATATGGCTTCCACCACAATCTTCCAAGTGCTAAGGCCGACATCACCTGTTGCCTTACAATCTGCTAGTGCACGACTGGCCGATATGCAACAGAAGCATCTCTGGCTGCAAAGAAGAGAAAAACTACTGCGTAACCCACGAACCTCCTTTTGTGAGGTCGTCGCCATGGTGACCGAAACCCCGCCATCTACGCGCAGCAACCACTCCTCGAGTGTTGTTGGTTACTTGCTTCTTGGGAGTAATAAAATGAATCCTGCATTGCACTGCTATTACTTTGTCAAATGCAACCATTCGTTTATTATTGCTTATTTTCACACACAAAGAGAATACCAATGCCCTTGATTTCATTACTAGAGACAGCCCGTGCCTCTTGTTGGATCAATTCTGTCATGGCAGCCTTGCCACTCTCATCATCCTTGAGACTAAAAAAAGAAGCATAAGACACCACTCTCTTCTCTATGCAACATGGTATTCGGTAAACCTTACCCGAGAGCTGTCCAAAATTCACGCAGCTGTGCCACATTCTCGGTAATACGCGTATTCTCGTGACCAAACACGTCTAAAATGCCTTGCTTGCATGCAGCGGATGTATGCTCTCGGCAGCCACTTAAAATAATACGCCAGCGCTCCACGAGTGGTAATTGGGTATTCAAAGCTGGGACAAAATCCTTTCGCACGTTTTCTTTGATCATGGTACCTGTGGCGTGCAAAAGATCCACACGATCAAAGAGCCACCTGTGGGAATGTTCGTCGTCATCAATAATGTGCGTCCATAATTCCTCCGCAACAAAAAGACCATTGGGTGCAAGGAGTTGACGTGCTCTTGCCACAGTCTACAGAGTCATCATCATCACATTAGCGCCCAAAACATGTTGCTGATTAACCATCCAAGTTGTCTATACTTACAATTTTTGGCTCATCAGGGCAATGATGAAGCGATTTGGTAAAGATAACCATGTCAAAGGATGCCTCTTGGACCTTGTCAGCATAGCTCATAAACGTGTCTTTTAAAAATTCAATGGCCTTGTTGGATTGTTCGATAGCCATAGCAATGTCATCGCCTGGATCAATGCCAGTAAGCTTTACTCGGTCATGATAGTGCGCATCCAAGAGTCTGCAAAAGCTGCCATCACTATGTACATTATTAGTAAGAGTGAGTGACCATCCAATTTCACACATACCCACAGCCCACATCCAGGATACGGATTGTTTTTGTGGTATCATCAGCCAATTTAGAATCGATCAAATTCTGTGTTGGGAAGCCATCTTAGCCCGAAATCGATATACGTGGTAAGGATCTTACCTTGATGAACGAGAGAAAAGGTTCTTTAACGAGGTATGTAATGCCATCCATTGTTGTTTTATTTGAAAAAGAAACCAAAAAGAGCCAATGCGGCGATCCTTTTATATGGTGTAAACCTGACGACAATGCGCCGCACCAATTCAGTTTCATAAGGGGTAAAAACCAAAATGACGTATGATGACGTGTGCGTTTAAGCGACCCATAACAAGATGGCGTGACATATAAATATATTCTCATTGTGTCTCGTACATGATGGATGATGACTTTAAGATAATACATTTTCTATGCTTCAATGCATTTCCAACCACAAATGGAGGCATCATCCTTGACAAGCTGCCAAGTATCCCAATAATGCAAGTCTAATTTAAGTGCCGCCACCCGGACCGTTTCATTGCGACTGATGGTCTTGATGCGAATGTAGCCTTCGTCATTATCATCATCTTCATCATCTTCATTCTCTTGCACCATTTGCTCCAGTGTCATGTTTTTGCCATCATCTACCAATGGAGCGTTCTTGCGTTGCACTGGGGGTACATAGGAAGGACGTCGACGTCGGAGCATTTCAGTTTCATGCGCATGAACCACCTTTAAAAACGAATCAAGGTCGTGCACAGGTTGGCCATTCACTTCCACAATCCAAACACCAGGTCGTAATACATTGGAGGCAGGAGAACCATAAAGCGTACAAGATACATAAACACCATCAGGCACATTGCGAACTTGTTCAAGGACCGCCTTGTAAGGCGTTTGGATAAGAGCACCTTGCCAATGGATCACACGTGTAGTCTCATAATCACTAAACTCGCTCATGGGAACCTTGACATCCATCTCCTTGCCGTTACGCAATATCACCTACATGTACATCATGTCATCGTCAGCTATCAATCCTTCTTTTTCTTTTGTAAATAAAACCAACATACCATATCCACTGTATCATCCGTAGCATGAATGACTTTGGTCAAATCCGCCAAACGCGTTACCAATTGATCATTGATACTAAGTACAACATCGCCGACTTTGAGTGCCTTGGCGGATGGGCTGCGTTCATCGAGAATATTGATAATGTAGGGCAAGGAATGGCGTGTACTCCCACTTTGTTCAACTTTGCGCACCCATTCATCACTCAATCCCAGTGTACGTGCTGCTGCAAGTCGCATGGTCCACATTTCCACATCCAAGCCTTTAAAGACGACATGTTGTTGGTTTTCTGTTCCCTCCTTGTATTGCTGCACAAATCGTTCCAGAGTAGGTCGTACCAAAGATGCAGGTAAACCTGACATGAATGCCATATCCTTTCCCTTTTCATTTTGTGTCGAGTAGCTGACCCATAGTCCATAGACATTTCCATCAGTATCGGTAAAAAGGCCACCCTGCGATGAAGAATTGATAGCGTCATCCACTTTGATGCCTTCAACATTCATGGCACGCCATCGTGGTGGCGAACATTCTCGTGTGCCGATATTGGATACACTGCTAACGGTTGCTTTCTTGGTCGAAATCTGATTATCGGTTGCCACGCTGGTAAAGTAGACCTCATCTCCTTGGCTTAGCTGAACATCCTCCTTTGCAAATTGAATGGGCTTCACAGGTGTATCACCAATCAGAGCTGGGTCATACGTCAAGACAACAAAGTTGTAGAACGGATGAAGGAATAAGAGCTTGCCAGGGATAATGATGCTGTTGGCAAAGGTGATCTCAATATCACCCACGCTGATAGGCACTGTATCACGGTCACACACAATCAAAGGAGGATCCGTGGAGACGATAAATCCAGGGCCATAGAATTGGGTAGCCTTCATTCCATCGACCAGATAAGGCAAGAAGAAATCAATAGCAACAAAGGATGGTAGTAACTTTGCAGTGAGAGAATTGGCTGATGCATCCACAGGTGGTAAAGAGGCGGTGGCTGGTTTGTATGGCGGTGGTGACAAGGGTGGAGGTGGCATATCCGTATACTCCCAAAAGCCTGTCAAATCATTCCTCACTGCTAATCGAAACTTGTGCCAGTGTCGATCCACATTCATGACCATCACCTTATCCTTGTATGGCTTATGCAATGGATAAAATCTATGCAATAATAACATTAGCATATATATACCCTCATTCACTTTCAGAGCTTACCTTAGTGGTACGCGTGCACCATCAGGCAGTGTTTGCATGGCATCAATGAATGCATCCAAATTGGGAGTGGGTATGTTATTGACAGCGACAATGATACTCTTACGCCAGGCACTTGCACTTGCCAACATGTGACCCGATGTAGCAACGTAAACACCACCCACTGGTTGAGAATAAGACTTGGCCAGCTGATAGGATAATTCATGCACAATGCCACCACCCACTTCGACAAAGCGATCCGGTGTGATGGAATGTAAATCCTGCACCGTCAACTCCACATCCATCACCTTTTTGCCACGCGAAATCGTCAACTTGATTTGATCACCCACTGAATCATCCAAGATTTGATACAATGCAATAAAATGGGGCACCATATGTCCATTACATCCAATCACGATATCACCAGGAACAAGTTTGGTATCAGCGGGTCCTTTGGGAAGGAGTGATTTGACAACGAGCATGCCCGTTTCCTCTGGGAATCTTGTACGCACTTTTTCCTCCATTTGTGCCTTGAGACCAAGACGACGCACCTCATTGTAAGGAAGGTATTCAAATTCGGTTTGCAACGTGCCACGTGGAACGGTCTTGCCTTGTTGAATATAGCCCAATGCACGCTTCACACGATCCAAAGGCAAATAATAGCTTGATGAGGCACGGCTTGCTCCACCGGCATTCAGCGCCACAGCATGGCCATCAATATCAAGTACAGGACTACCCGATGATCCACCACTTGTACCAGATGCAGCTTGCAAATAGAATGTGTTGAAGTCATTGTATTCGCCAACGCCATATTCAGGGGCTCTACCATTCCATTCCAATCCATCATCAATATACACATGATAGGGCATTCATGGGGTGGGTAACTTACCGACGATCCAAACGTGCTAATGTACCAGCCAAGATACTCAATTTCTCTCCTGCATCATTTCTAATCCAGATACTTAGATAACGAATCATTTCGCATAATGCCATGTTCCTCCAACATACCCAACGACGCGGATATCCAAGCCCACTTTGGCACGCTCAGGGCTAAGTTGTATCTCGTGCAATTCCATAAACTTGACCTTGCTTGGATCAAACTACCAACATGATCAAAGGTATTGTTAGATGGGTATGATACATAGCTCTACTACTAGTAGTTTACCTGCATAAATCCAAAATCATGAACAGGGTCTCTGTACACTGGTTTGAGATCGACTTCTTCATAATTAGTCAGCACTGCTTGAGCGACAATGGGAGCAGGTGAAACGACATGGCGATTGGTGAGGATGATGCCACGAGAAGCGTCGACAATGAAACCCGTTGCAGTATATCCACCTAATAAAACAAGACGTCAGTCCCTACTTTTTCTCACACGTACATGTACACACCTGATGTTTCAGTATCAAAGCTGCGCACATGATTTGCTTTAATGGATACGATCGCCTTGATGGCTTGTTCTAGCGTGGGTTCCCAAGAGCGTGCCTTGTAAGGGACATGGTTGGCATGTGTTGTGGGTGTATCAATGGCACCAAATTGATAATCAACGGGTAAACGAGGCGGTAAACCTGCCATGGTCCATCCATAGGATTTTGAACGTCCACGATAAAAGGCTCTACTTTCTGTTACTGGCTGAGGTGTGGATGGTGGATGAGGTTGTGTTGATGTTGTATCATGAAAGGTGTAATCAGCAGTAATGGGAGGACTTGTTGCAAGTGGATGATGTGGTGGTTCGTCCATGATGATGTATGTATGCGAAAGTGGTATATATATATACAAAATGAAGAGGAGAGGAAGAAGAAGGGGTAACGAACGACAGTAGTAAAAATGCAGCTAGCTAAATCAGATGCATTTGGTTGCCCATTGGGTGGCGTTGGCACTACAATTCATCTCAGCAAACGTGTGCATGTACTAAATGATGTCACTTGGTTTCATCCTCTATGGAGCACCATTGTGCGTGAATCACTCCCTCAATAAGGCACCATTTCCCACCATAACCAACAACTTTTTCAATAATGATGACATTTTTAATCGTGGTGATATCGGTTTTGGTTGACAAAAGAAAGAAAAAAACAGTAGCGAGTGGAGAATGGAATAGGTGGGTTGCTGCTGCTACTAATACGAGTTGTATATATCAAATATGGATGGTGTATGTGCGTGCGTGTGTGTGCGAGCGAGTGCGTGTGTTGGATGAGTCGGCATTTAAGCATCAACAATAGTACCAGGAGCATTGGCATCCTTTCTAAGATCAAGCATAAGTTGTTTCATGCGGCTGACATCGCGAGTGTGAAAGCTTGATTTTGCGTTGGACACATCAAATTCACGAACAACACGTTCCCAAACATTGGCAGACGAAGCATCTTCGCGTTCCTTTTGAAGTTGTTCCTCGCGCTCTCTATCATCATCATCATCATCACAAAGAGTCAATCCCATGAATCCTTTTGAGCCACCCCATAAAGAGTAAGTTACCTATTGTTCTCAATAGCACGTTGCTTCTTTTCATTGTATTCCTCATAGAATCGATCAATGTCCTCACGTGCTTTCTTGATAGTTTCTGCCTTCTTCTCTTCAGCTTCATCATCACGTTGCTTGATCAATTCCTTTTGCTTCTCACGCCATTGACTACACCATTTATAAATCAATCATCCATCTCTCATAGTATCACATAAGAAAGAGAATATGCTTACCGAACAACCTCGGGCTCTTCATCAGGAAGCATCGCCTTGTGGAAAGCCTATATAGAGAGAGTTTGATAAGATACAGCACTTCGTTTCAACATGTACATTGACCATTTACCTGCGATGTCTCGAGTTCTTCAGCCTTGGGGAACTCGCTCTCAAAGGCAGAATATTCACCGGCACCTGGAGAAGTAACGCCTTGAGGAGAAATAGCGGAAGAAACACCAGGCGATGTAACAGGAAGTGCATCACCACCGGTGGGCGAAGTCATCAAGTCGGCTTCAAGGCTGGGTGAAGTGTTGGTAGCATCACCCGATGCAAAAAGGTCGGCATCTTCGCCAAGAACGGCACGTTCGCGTGCAAGAAAGTCGGCAGTAGGGTCGTTGGAGGAATTGAAATCGCCAAAGTCTGACATGATGTGTATGTGAAGCGGAGCAAGCTACGAGAGAGAGAGAGAGAGAGAGCGATAAAAGCCAAGCTGTTAATGACGCCAGCGTGAATGCGCTCTTTGAAATGTGTTGTTACAGTCCAGCATGTTGTCCACTGTATGCCATCAGGCGCCAATCGTATGTATATGGCTCATCATCAAAGCCTGTTGTTTACATCAAGGTCATTATATGTGTTGGCACTGATTTCCTATCTAAAGTCTATTGCATCTCTAATCAACTAAATAAAGTATGCTTTCTTGTTTCCTAGTGCCTTTAAACATGCATCTCTTCACTCTAACATTTTCCATCAATGTATGATGCTTTCAAAATGCCCGTTTGGTAGAGTCTTTATTTGAAACCATTGGATGAGTTTGGCTACGTTGATCATTGAACATAGTAAGATGTGATAGGTTCTTGATACTCAGCACTCAAGTGACAAGGTAAATGGCTGTAGTAGCGCATCGACTAGTTAGGGATCAAACACAAGCAGCGGTCGTTTATACATCTGCCACCGGGAGAGTTATCTTGTTGGCACGTTTGATTACATTCATCCGGGACACAGCTTTGACCTGAAACGCTGGAGAATAAAAGGAACGCAGAGATGGCCAAGAAAAGGGTAGCAGGCTTGAATTGCATTTTGTTAGGTAGAGTGGTTAAGATGCACCGATACGAAAGAAGATGGAAGATGGGTACAGAAGACAAGAATACGCGTTCGCCCAAGTACGATTTATATCTTATGTGGGCATGGTTGGTACTTCTCAGAGTCATGCATCATTATTTGATTATGCAGACAGAGGTTACGCCAGATTACGCCGTATTACTCTACACAACATCTATACTTTTCCGATGGTTTAGGCCCCAAACAAAATAATAGGCACGCTCTTATGTTACAAAGTTTACATGCCGACATGATGCCGTATTATTTTGCATGATCAAAACAGTTGGATTCATCAAGGGACGGCGTTAGATACATATGCTAACGATCATACGGTGGTGGTAGGTGTAACAAGGCATGTAATACATGTACCCTAATATACAACGCATAGATGGCGTTATACCCATTCTCTGGAATTTCCTCCATCTTTGTTTGTGCTTGTTACCTTTTCCCTTGACGATCGCCGATCATCATGCTGGTCTAGAATGACTTGTACTAAAGAGCATTATTACGTATACGCGAACCGCAGGCACGGCATTGAAATAGCAATGTAGAATTTGAGACTACATAATTGGTCCATCAACCCTACAATGTTATCGGAGGGATAATAGGACCATTTTATTCATTATGCTTTAATACACCATTATGTTTGAAAACAGGTACTATTAACGGCGGTATCTTGCTTGTTGATTCGCACAAGCTATCTACACTCTGCTCACATCATCAAATAGTAATCAATAGCACTAAGGCAGTGTTCATTTATTCATCATTTTCAACACCACTAATGATAACCAACTCAAAGAGAAGGATGTGGCCTTTGGTGTCCTATCAGAATGGACAATCGAATGGACAACAATAGCACATGTCGTCAATGCATTTGCCGCCTTCATTCCCGTAGCTTTGGCATATTTCGTTACAGCCTTCGATACATTTACTTGAAACGCCCGAAGCAAAAAGAAGTGCAGAGATGGCCAATAAAAGAGTAGCAGGCTTGAAGATCATCTTGATGGTTTGTTAAGAAGGATTTGATTCCAAGGTATATAGAAAATGATGGTGCTTGATAATGCAGCTTTTATAATTTTGCTTGTCGTCATCATCGCTGTATGTTTACGTATATCAGAGTAAAGACATGTAGTACACACACGGTCCTATAATCTATATGGCAGTAATCGTTCCCACAAACACGCATCTTAGATGTTCGTCGTTTTGTTGTCTCAACGTTTTCCCGTCAATATTATGCAGCATGTTGCATAATTGAATGCACATGCAAGTTGAGTCAATCATGCACCCGTATCAATCAGGTACACACCTACATAACATTTTTGCTTTTCATCTCCTATACACGCAATCGAAGATCGTCGATGCCATTACTCAAAACCTGCAATCCTGTAAAAGAATTGACAATGATACCAACGTTTGGGATGAGTTGTCATTATTATGGGAGCAGGGATCTTTTATTTTGTGAAACGTTGGACAGCATAGAAGATGGTAGCCACGGTGATTTCATCAATAAGGGAACCCAACAACAATGAGTATTTGTGACATGAGAATTACTTTATAGTAGTAGTAGCCTATGACCAAGCACAAGATTGAATGCGGAAGAAGAGATTGATAGATAATCGTCATTTGAATAGTCGTGGTGAAGAAGGTGGGATCATCATCCAATAAAGAAAAATGACTTAGTGATAAGAGAAGAGAGAAGGCATTTGGTTGGATGGACGCAGCCAGCAGCTGTTGGTCGGACTATAGATTTCCACACCAAGGACTGGATTGAATGCATGCACGAACACACCCATTTATCTTCCACACCTTATGAATACCTCGTCGTCACCACCACCTCCTTCGAATGAAGACCATGAATCACTCTTGCTGGAATCACCATCACCACCACCTGCAGCTACTACTGCTACCGACCTTGAAGAACCATGCGAGATTCAAACCCATATGCGGTCATTTCTAAAACAACATACAGCGTACGATGTCTTGCCTGTGAGTTACAGACTCATTGTTTTTGATACCCGTCTTTTGGTGAAGAAAGCACTAGGAGCACTTGTACAAAATGGTTAGTTTATTAGGAGGAGAAGCAGGGAAACAATACTATAGGCCTTCTAACAGTATAGGATACGATGATGACAGGGATCGTCTCGGCACCTTTATGGTCAAGCGATACACACCAATTCGCCGGCATGTTAACGGTCTCCGATTTCGTACACCTTATTCAATACTATTATCATCACATGTCAGTCGAGGATGCTCTACAAGATATTGAAAAGTTCGAGATTGGCCATTTACGCGACCTTGAGAAGAAATTGGATATGCCAGCACCGCAATTGGTATCCATGCATCCCATGGCGACCTTGTATGATGCCTGTCAGCTCTTGGCAACGAGTCGTGCTCATCGCGTACCCTTGTTGGATCATGATCATCTCGGCACAGAAACCATCATCAGTGTTGTCACCCAATACCGTATCCTCAAGTTCATTGCCGTCAATGTAAATATCATATATGTATGGTGGATGAAGGAAGGCATCTAATGTTTCTCTTCTTTTTTAGTTCAAGCATACACAATCATTACGACGCACATTGGCCGATTTGAAAATTGGGACCTACAAGAACATCGCAACTGCTACCATGACTACGCCTGTGGTTGATCTTATCAATACCTTTGTCGACAAGAAAATAAGTGCTGTGCCGATCGTAGATGACCAAAGTAAGTATGAGGAATGAAAAAGGGAAAGGATACAGATATTCATGGGATCGATTAGATGTTGTATTGAATGTATACGAAACGGTGGATGTCATGGTATGTTTGAAGAAGGAGGATGTTAGTACTACCCCATGCTAAGAGTATACCACGTTTTACAGAGTATAGCCAGGGCAGGCCGATTTAATGATCTTGACATGCCGGTGGAAGAAGCATTGGAAGCACGTCCCAAGGTAAAAGGAAAGAAACAGAGCTCTTCTCCTTCATTGTTTGGCTGATCCATGATATTGTAGAACTATCCTGGTGTGCACACATGCACTTTGAATGACACCTTGTACTCAGTATTTCGGACGATAAGGAAACAGCGAGTCTATCGGTTGATTGTGATAGATCAAGATCAAAAACTCGTGGGCATTGTGAGTCTTTCAGATATCCTTGGTTACCTTGTAGGTTATGAACATTAAATCTATTGTATATAATGAAACGCGTATTCTTTTGCATATCATCATCATAAACCATCATTTTAAGGAGGAGGAGGAGGAGGAAACGAGGAGATACAAATTTATATAATTGGACAAACAAAAGATAAAAAGGAATTCAAACGAGGACACTATGTACATGGAATCGACCGGGGGGGGGAAATAATAGAGGGATGATGAGATGTTGGGTGGGGGAGAGAGATGTTTAAATGGATGAATAGCCATGCCCTGAGAAATAAACTTCCAATGCACGTTTCAATTCGGTAAAATAAACAGCTGAATTGGTGCTGTTGTTGTTGGTGGTAGTGGTAGTAGCGGATGAGGAAGTGGTACATGGGGAATGATGACGATGGTGGTTGTGGTTGTGGTGATGGCGATGTTGGTATTCAGAAAGTGATTCATCATCATCATCATCGTCCGAAGTTGTTTGTAGCGTGCTTTGACTTGATTCGGAATAGGGAGTCAACATGCCTTGATTGTGGTCAATGGCGGGATCTGAAAATGCTGATGTGAGAATGGTATTGTTGTATCCATCCGAGGGGCTCATGAGATCCATGTAGTGCTTGAGGACACGTAATGTTGCATATAAATTGTCAGTGGCTCGTGCACGGATGGCTGCATTGGGAGAATTACGTAACATCTTCATGGCGTCACTTGCTACCAGCACCAAATGCAACTCTACTATACATGGCAACGTGTCGTGCAGTTCTTGGAATATCCTTGCAAGAGCATCCGTGCAAATCGATACAATCAAAAGTGCTCGTTCCCCGTCAATTCGATTCAATGATGCACCCATAAGATTGGTTTCTTCAGGAGCATGCATCACTCGCGCTTCCAGTGATAACCAAGTGGAATAATATAGCTTGTTGAGGTATAAAACGTGATAATCACGGCATTGCTGAACACGACGTTGATCCAGGTATTCCATAGGCCCATCCGATAACTTGAATTCTGAAGGCATCGATCGCCAAAAAGCAAACATTTGATTCTCCAAGTGCTCAATATCGGTACAACGCACTGATTGCACCGTGCCTGCCATGAGTCTGTAACCGGTTTCATCCACCTTTGTAAAGATGTGGCACTCATTCATGCGTACAACTTGCTGATACAATAATATTGAATCACGAATAACAGGATCTTGTTGTTCACAGGGTAAAAGTACAGGGTAGCCGACATTGTCATGCAACAAATCATCCGAGATATTGGCACGTCCATCATGGATAATGTGTAGGCTGATCTCCAGGTAACGAATCATATAAAACATACGTCTCCAAGACTCCGCTTCTGCCAAGACAACCCAATCGACCGTATTTGGATCAGCATCCAAGATCTCCATATACTTGTGCCTCAATTCCAATGCCATACGCCAAGCCATGCTGATCGTGATGCGTGCCTCGCTGTTGCGTAACAAGATCAAAGAACATTGACCTAAGAGTACCAAGGTACCCATCATTTCAATATCCGGCTCTTTTTCAAACATGCTATCTTCCAATAATTGCCGTGCTTCTTGTCGAAAGGATTCAGCCATAGCGCGTCGATACATTAATGTCATGCCATCCACATGAACATGTTGACATTGTGAATAGCCGATAAATGCTGCAATAGCTGTTGTTAACATGCTGTCAGGTTGATTGCGTAAGATGTGTTGGTAATAGGGTCGTACAAGCACGGGATGAATGAGGCCGAAACAATGAAAGAATGAATCATAAAAGTGCAACTTGATAAAAGTGCGGGACCAAGTTGGAATCACTGGTGAACAACACGATTTGAATGATGAGGAGGGCGATGGCTGTTGTTGGATCATTGTTGTTATCGATGTTGTATCATTGTCTTCTTCGACTTTGCTTCCAAAAAGGGAACGTAATAATTGTTCGATGAAGAGCATCTTATTGGTCACTGTCAATCGCTGCAATCGTTTATCGACATAATACGTAGGTTGCCGTGCTGGTGTTGATAATGAAAAATAAGGCATTGATCGTTGTAAAAACATGGCAATGTCGGCTACTGATTTAATGTTGGTCTGAAATTGGAGGCCATCTGCACTGCGACTTAATGTCAGCTGCCATCCATCATCATCATCATCCCGTCGTTGCCGTTTCGTATGCCGTAATATACTAATGTTGTCATCATCATCATTATTGTCATTATGGTTGTTGTCATGCTGTAATTGTAGTGCCACATTCAATGCTCGTAACTGTTCCTCCATAGCAGCCACGTCGTCCTCCAAAAGATGAACTTGATCAAGCATTCGGTTGCGCTTCGATACTGGCACCGTCTTCCTGCTAATGTCCGGTTTGATTGTAAACTTGAATACACACGGCAACTCCATGCGATAGCATCGTTCACATTGCATGCCTTGTGCCACAAAGCATTTGCGTCGATGAGCACGACAGTTTTCACCTTATCATATATATGTCAGTCAATAGAGTCTTTGTGTTAAACCCCTTCTTCTCCTCTACTTACAAGGTTTATTTCGCTTCTGCTTGGCTATACCATGAGAAGCCATTGATAATGTGTGTAATGGGGTGTGAACAAGATGAGTATTGTATGTGTGGTGGAAACGGTATAGCTTGCAAAAAGACACAAGAACAAAAAAAAGCCCCCCCCCTTTCGGGGCATGCAAGAAATGGGATATCGGCTAATCTTGCGTCCCGATGCTCCCATCTTATGTCTTATCCAATGGAGATCCTGTATGCATCTGGTGTGTGTGACACTATAAGCAATAGTACTTGTGTCTATCGTGAAACAATAACCCTTATTCTCTCACTCTCTCTCATTCTCACTCTCACCACTCTCTTTCTTTCCCAACCAATCGATGACTTCCACTCCTTTGTAATATAAACGTATGTAAAGAAAAGTAGTATGTATGTACGTGCGCAATATGCATGTATGCACATACATGTATGCAATGTCATTAGCTGAGCCTGATCTGATGAGAAAGGGATGAAACGGGGTAACTTGCTCTTTCGGGTGGGTCAACAACAATTATGAAATTCTCCTTGATTGCCCTTCTTCCTCCCCCGCCGCTCATTGATCCATCTTTCAACAGCGACCCTCATTCCATGTTGGTACTACTTACCCACTATTGCCCCACGTAATATACAGATGTTTCACATTTTACACATGGCTGATCTGATCATACCGCCGCCCTTCTTAGCAAGTCTCCCTCACTTCCTCTCCTTTGATCGACAACAATGATATCATTCTTCTCAGCTGGCGGAATAAAAGTGTAGTTCATTGAGAAATGAATTGACGCGTTTGGACAATACATGCTCAGCATCCATAAAGAACAAGGAGAAAGACATGTTGATGCGGGTCATCATGATGATGATCTGCTGACTTGATTACATTTGCAGGATTGGGTGACACAAAACAACGTCCCCCATCATTCGGTGCAACTTCAGGGTCGATATTACATCACGTGATGCATCATTTAAGACGACCTGCTGCTGCTAAAAGACCTCAGGTAGGTGGTCGTCATGGAATCAAGAGTATGGATTTCTAGTTTCGAGCTGTATGGGGTATGGCAATTTAGGTCTATCGATCCTTAGTCGAGAATGCATAATCGTAGACAACGAATGTACTACAGCGTGTCATAACATGCCTTTCAAGGAAGAACACGTAAATGTGGAGAGAGAGAGAGGAGTTACAGTCAATGGTAGTCATGGAGAATGTCATGTGTTCTTATTCCCGTTGCCATGGCAATACGTATGATACACCTTGCACCACTTGTACAATACATCCATCACCCATATATATCTCCCTTTGCCCATAACCATATTCGTATACAAAAAACGTTACTGTGTATTTGATGGACGTGTAGATATGATGGAATACATTGGATAAAAAGGTGTTGTTGTACTTTGCGGTTGATGCTATCGCTGGTGGAATGTACTTGATGGATGCATTTATGGGTGGTGGTGTGAGATGTGCGTGTGTATGGTTGCGTGCATGTGCGTGTGTATCGAAGTCAATAGATGGTTGTTAACGAGCCTCGAATTGAACCACTATTCAAAGTTATTAGTAAACAAATGACCTCCTCTATCCAATGACCATGATGAAACCTACTTCTCTTTGTTCTCTTCTTGTACATGATTCTGTGACCACAGTCTTGGCAACGAATGGGCTCTCTAGGCTTGAGTTGATTTTCACATCCACAGTCTACTTCCTGGATTAGTCATCCTGCTAAGCATGATCGAAGGAGATCCAGACTTACCAGCACAAATGTAGACCATGGCTTGGTTTTGTGGACGGATGGGAGTACCCTGGTAACCTTCCATTGTTCAAGGTGGCGGAAAGAGATAGAAAAGTTGACAGCACAGTGGGGTCGGTCAGTCAAAAAAGTCAAATTTTGTCACTGTGGTGGTGGTGGCGGTGCGGAGGTGCTGATCGCTCCTCGCCATTCGTATACATAAATGCTACATCGTGTGGTCATTGCTTGAGATAAACATGGATTCTCATATTGGGTGGTTTGATAAGCTACGTTTGATGTTGTATACGGCTGGAGGCATCATTGGTTGGGGGTGATTATCAAATAGTTTTAGCATTAGAGGAATCCTTGTAACTTTTTTCATCTTGTGGTAATGCAATCCGATCATTGCAAGCTTTTCTTGATATGAATCAATGAATCGAGTATCACACCTGCTTGCAAATGACCATCACTATAGACTGATGCCATGTGATCTTTGGAAGGTAAATTGGCTCAAAAGACACTGGCCATGTGGATTTGTTTCACCCGGCTGATACAAGCAGGCTTTGTCGCCGATAAATGAGACTTGCAGGAACATGTTTATTATGAAATAGGATTGCGTATATTCGATTTTGGGCCACAAAGGGTAAAAACACGATGCCATATGAGGCGAGGGGAAGCAATACGTGACTATTTGCAGTTGCTGCCTGGAAATCAAGTCCTCATCTTTGTCTCGGTGTCGTTTTCATTCTTCCTGCACTTCCGAACACACACACACACACACACACACAGAGAAAAGCCTCCTCCTCCCATACACATACACACTCTTAACCATGACTGACGACTTGATGGAAGACGTGTCAATGTCCCCAGTATCATCTCCCATGGAGGTTGAAGGTAAAGAATAAAGAAAACGATATACAATGGTTCAAGCTTTAATGCCCCCACTCGGTTCATTAGATGATACTACTACTACTACAAGGATGCCTCCCTTACGAAGGTCAACACGCGTGCGACGGCAATTTACAGAACGACTTTCAGAAGCAATGGAGAACAGCACAAACTACAATGAGGAGAGTGAAGAAGACGAGTCAATGAGTTTGGATTCACCAGCGACCATGAACCGCTATACGACACGGCTAAAGTCACCTGAAAGCGATACGGATACGCAGCAGTCAACCTTCAGGCAGCAAGTGCGTAAAAGACGTAGTTTGACACAAAGATTGGCTGAAGCAAAGGGAGCTGCTTCTTCATTACAAAAGGAGGATGATCAAGAATGGTGCGAACCATCATCATCATCAAGTGCACCTCCAAGGAGACGACGTAAGATGCGACATATGAGTGAGGAATCAGAGGAGAATACACGACCAGGCAGCATTGGATTGGAGTGTAACAATGGGAAAACAAACAAGGTTGGTCGTCGACGTCGCTTGAGACCACAGAGCGCTATTCTTCCTCCTACAACTGGATCCACAGGTGCAACTTGGGTCGAACGTACCGTCAACAAGAGTGATGATCAAGATGATGAGGATATGAGTGGCACCTATGGGTTACATAAACAATCGCCAACTTCCAAAGTGGTTAGCATTGAACCCATCATCATTGGTACCACCACCGCCACCACATCCTCCTCTTCCGCCAAAAATAGTCAACAACAGCAGCAACAACAGCACCACAACAGCAACAGCAATCATCATCCACACTCTATAGCAACAGTAACCAGCACCACAGGTGAAGGAGAAGGGTTACCAAGGCGACGTCGTCCTCGACCTGATTCTTTGGCAGAAAAGTTGGATCGATTCGCGCAACAACCTGCCGTTGATCTAGTGGATCTTAGTCAACACTTGTACATTCCAAGTATCGTTTCACCACAAGAACAGCGACAATCATCGCCTTTATCATCCACATATCAAGAACCTATCGTCATTGATGATCCAACACCACCTTCATCACCCATTGCAACTACTACTACAACTACTACCACCACAACAACAACTATGAACTCCTCTCCTCAAGCTGCTGCAAATGCTTTATTGGATCATCCTTCAAGCTCTGAGAATACCAATACTACTACTACTACTACTACTACTACTACTTCTGATGCTACTTTGGAAGAAACGACGACAGCAGCCGATCTTCATCATTCATCATCCGATACCAATACGACTCTCGAGAATGGTACTATATCACCACTACAAGATACTACGATTCAGCCTTTAAATGATCATCAGCAGACAATGGATCCGGGGGAGGAAAGTAGCCATGATACCGTCAGCACACCGGCCAATAGTCAATCGCCGGATCATCACCATCATCAACATCATACCAGCATGGATATCAGCAGTGACCAACAACAAGAAAACCAATTACAGGATCAGAAGCCACCATCCACTTATCTTGGTCGTGTATTTGGTACAGTCTCGCGGTTATTTTGGGGTTCCTGATGCCTTTTGTTTATCCATCACACACACTCTCTCTTATTTGTATTTCAACACTTTCCGCATCTTTGTTCATTTCTTTCCCCCTCTTCCCACCTCACTTGCGGATTACATAGAAGAATTCGCTCTGTCATAATAAAGTTCTTGATCACGTAAATACAATTTATATTTGCCAGCTGCTGGACATGAGGTTGATGTGTGTGGTTCTTTAAAAAAGAGACCAGCTCTTTATTTATCCATTCGATGCACTAGGTTTCTATATGTACAAACCTCAAATCATATGTAAGCACAAGGATGCTGGTATTTGAAAGAATGCAACGCGTTATTTGGTTTCGACCATAATCCATACCACCTACAATGATGGTTCTACCATGTTTTGTAACCATAGCTACATGTGTTGATACTTGCATGGATGATTCACCTTCATCTTGATGGAGATACCTAGGATGCGTAAAAAGTAGTCGAGTAAGCTTTCAGGAGCATGTAAACACTCCTTATGAGAACACGGTATCCTCTTTTACGAGGGCGTATATTCGAACTTTGTTTTCATCCTCCTCTAAGGCTATAAAATAGTGAGATTTCTTTTTACCGCTCCTGGTACGTGTCTATTGTCTTTTCAGCTCACTCAAGGCGATGAAGGTTTTTTCTACTATCATCATTTCCTTTGCGTTTCTAGGTGCGTCTCATTTCAATCCGATTGCTGGCCGGCTTCAAAACGGGTTCTGTTCATTTGTGCGCAGCTTTGATGCTTGCCCTTCACGCTCACCTTCCTGTGCGTATGAGATCACTAAAGCCAAGAGCCAAAGATATGGTATGTATGGATATGATTCGATGTCAGCATGCCATTTACCTTGCTTGCTACATAGATAACATCATAAAGCACCCATGCTCTCCTCCTAAACAGCCTAGTGAATGCAAAAAGTTTCATTATAAGGAAAAAGATTGTTTGAAGAATGGATGCACTTGGGTCCATATAACGGCGTTACACGAGAATGCGGCATGTGAGTACAAAAGTATGCATGTAAACGTACCATCATAACCATTAACATGTATGCCTCAAGACAACCTCGTCATTACCCAATGTAGAGAGAAGCTGTTTTGCCCTGATCTAGTACAAAAGTCAACATGTGACAAACATTCAGATACCTGCAAGTGGAACGACCAATACAGCGCATGCATTGATAAATGAGGGTCCTTTCTATGTACCACGCGAAATAAATGGTCCCTCCAGAAAAGTGTTCGTCTTCATTATTTTGAATGTTACCATCGTGCTTAAAATCGGCCTACATATTATGTGCTTTTGTGCTGTTATGAAATCATGACTTTCAAAATGACGTTAGATGTACATGACGTTATGATGTTATGTGAAGCTTACTTTCAGATAATCCATTCCCTTTCCCCGTAGGAGAGTGAGACACACACTAAAGATAGCTCTAGGGCTTGAAACTAGATGGGCATGTTTTCGATGCAGACATCCATGCAACAAGGGTGGAAGGCTGCATCTCACATGCAGGATTTACATAAACAAGGGACTCAAGCTATGATGTACAATACTGAGCTTCTAAATCGCATGCTACTGTAGATTCTTTAACTGTAATCAAAGCCGAACGTGGTGTATTTGAGCTTCGGATTCCATGCTCAAAAAGATATAAAACACCGTTTTCCATCAACTAATACCACCTATCCTTTCTACTCATAACAAGATGAAGATTTTCGCTATTGCCATATCCCTAGCCTTTCTTGGTGCATCTCATTCTGTTCATGGTGCCTTCCCCAAAGATCCTAGTAAAATCGGTGACGTTTTTGAAGATGGCTTATGCTCACTTGTCCGTGGCCTTGATGTTTGTCCTCCTCATAATTCACTTCCCTGCACTTATGAAACCGTCAAATCCAAGAACAGGTGGTTTGGTATGTATCAGCTATCAGTTTCCCTACCGATACTGATATACGTCGTATGACTTACTCTTCTTCTTATATATGCTATGTAGATAACACTATCAAGCGTCCATGCGCCCCTAGCAATCCAGAAGTCAATTGTGTTGATTTCAAAAAGAATGAAAAAGAATGCCTGAAGAATAATTGTACTTGGCTTGCAAGGACAGTGATAAACAGTGAGTAGCAGCACCCATCAAAACGCTTATATCCAAACACCAATAAGCTAATGCTTTACGTTTGCACCTAAAGGAAACGAAGTTCAAACCGCTTGTACCGACGGGTTTTTCTGCCCCGATATTGTGAGCAGACAAGTATGTGCACAGTATTCAGATGAATGCAAGTGGAATCGAAGAACTCGTATTTGCGATACGAGAGAACAGGTTGAAGGTTGAGAATAACCCATAAACAAACTATCGGTGCAAAATAAATGAGTTTCCATAAACGAGAAAAATGAGCGTCTTTTGCAACTATATGCAGAGGATTACAGAGAGCAATGTTGGCCATGCCGGTTGGCCCTTTATGTTATGGATTCAAGCGATAGCAAAGAACAATCCAGTAGGGCTACGTAGAATCTTAAGAATAGGAGGATGAATAGGATACTGGGACGGCCATCTTTAATACTGATACTGGCAGCTTCGGTTGCTCGCTTCGCTCATCAACTTTTGATTTCTCGTTGAAGAATGGCTTCACACTATCTATTGAGTAATGGTGCAACCACATTACGATTTGGTGGTCTTAATCATACAGGAACCTGTAACCTCTTGTCATCTGTATTTTCAATAAGAGGCCAATATTGGTATGGGTATCACATGTTGGTTGCACAGCTTCGGTTGTGGAGCTGTCTACAAAGTAGAGCAGGATTCTCCATTCAGGTTTGGTTGCCATGGCGATCCTAGGCTTTGGTTGTTGTTTAAGGGTGTTCCTTTTAGTAGGAATACAAAAGAACAAAAGCATCTCGATACAATGATGTGAATGATACAATCTCGCTTTCCCATCATCATGTTTCTGTTTCCCCCTTTCAACCCAAAAATCAACCAAGCGATCGACATCTTGCACACATGAGCTGATAGCACGATACTCTAGGTGTTATGTTGAATCCAATGCTTATTTCGTTGAAGTTGAAGAAAAAGACATGGTATATTTAAGGATCATCATTGCCAAATGAACTGTGCATGAATCATATAGAACCAACGGGTATCATTGTATTCTTGGTCGCTGCCAGTCATAAGCATCTTCATCCGTCATTGTAAAATAGCCGCTGCATGCATTGACTTGAATATCCCAACATCCATGGCTGTAAAACACCTTTCGTCAAAACATACAAGCCCTCTTATCCATGCCATCCAATCCATGATCATCATCAGCCGTCTCCACGTGACATGATCCATCTTCCCTGCTGACGACGTACCAAGTAACCAAAACGACATCTCAGGATCACCGGCCATTTTGCTTGATTGCATCCACCCATCCATCCATCCATAACCATGACAAGTCCAACATCATGTTGATAGAAAGAATCGCTTGCTGAAGTACTTCCTTTTTCGATTCGGCTGTTGGTCAATCACTTGCTCGGTCACCTTATTCGCAGCTCAACCAGATGAAGAAGGTTTGCACTGTGCATAGTAGTCGATGGCTGATATGGCATCATTCATAGCAATCCGTACGTATTAAAGCGAGTTGCAACACGTAGATAGAGCTGCCTTTGTACAATGGCTATCTGCTGTCCACGCAAAAAACGGCTGTCAAGCAGGTTGCTGCTAATAGCAATTGCTGGAATGAATGCTGACGCTTGATCGTGGCATAGGAGTGCGCGAGATGGCATGTGGTATCAAGGAAGGCACGTGTTATAGTAGAGTGGCAAGAAGGTTGTGTACACGCCGTGGACTTGCCATTCAGTCAAAGGCAATCGGATCACGACAATCGTAAGCTTGACATGATGGGTTGAAGCGGGACAATCACTTGCTGGTGGTAGTTGTAATTGGGAGTGCAATCGATGTCGAGAGGGGGAGGAAGAAGCAAGAGACTGGGTGAAGAAGAAGTGGAAATCAAATTGAATGATGTTTCTTTGTTTCTTCGTTGTTCAGTCAAATCCTCTCGGATCAACGAAGTTGGATGATGGACATGATGGGCTGGAGCAGAACAACTGTTCACATGCATTGGATTGGGAAACAAAGATGACTGGGAGGAATGGGCTATCAAGTGGCAGTTTACGTATAACTAACCAATTTGATTCTTCTGATATTGGATGATGTTTCTGTGTTTGAGCGTTTTTCAATCAAATCCCCTCGGATCATGAAAGTTGAAGGATGGGGATGATGGGCTGGAGCAGGGGAATCGTTTACATGCATTGGGTTGGGTAACAAAGGTGAATGGGATGAATGGGCTATCAACGGGCAGTTTGCATATAATCAATCAAATTGATTTCTCTGAAATTGGATGATGTTTTGTGTTTGAGCGTTTCTCAGTCAAATCCTCTCGGACCAACAAAGTTGAAGGATGGAAATGATGGCCTGGAGCAGGAGAATTGTTCATATGCAGTGGGTTGGGCAACAATGCCGAATAGGAGGAAATGGCTGTTAGCTGGCAATACACACACCGTTACTAAATGGTGTAAAGCATCATGCATGACCCTTCCAATCCTGCATGATAGGCTGTGTTACACAGCACGACCCTCTGCATCTTTTGCTCTGTCAGGGTCCACCTACTTTACATTAAACAAAGACCACTTCTCTATAGCATCACGCTTACAAAC
This sequence comes from Lichtheimia ornata, assembly GCF_029851405.1. Classification (NCBI taxonomy): domain Eukaryota; kingdom Fungi; phylum Mucoromycota; class Mucoromycetes; order Mucorales; family Lichtheimiaceae; genus Lichtheimia; species Lichtheimia ornata. The sequence continues at coordinate 321,635 of NW_026695359.1, forward strand.
ATAAAGGTGCCTGTATCTCCAAATTTTACAATGAAACGTGGGGTTTTTATTAGCGCAATGGGCTCGGCTTGGCCAACAGCACCTTGTGTGAAAGTTTCACGTTCAATGTCGCAACTAGCCCAAAAAATATTTTTTTGGTCGTCGTCGTCGAAGAGGTCGATCCCCAGATCCAGTTTGGCTGGTAGCGACATTGCGAAATCTGGGATTGGCAAGCTTGATCGTGAAACTTGCACCCGAGGTGCAGTTCGCCAAGCCGAGCACACTGCTGTAATAAGAACCCCACGTTTGATTGTAAAGTTTGGAGATACAGGCACCTTTATGTTTGTAAGCGTGATGCTATATGGGAAGTGGTCTTCGTTCAATGTCAAGTCGCTGGACCCTGGCAGAGCAAAAGACGCAGAGGGACCTCTTTGTGTAACTCAGCTACTTTGCATGACTAGAAGGATGGAAGGATGATACTGTATACTATTGACAATATCCCATACATTGCGAGCTAACAGCCATT